>NW_025813867.1:0-93689 GCF_021917145.1 Hypomesus transpacificus
CAGCTTCAGAAAACACCTTTACCATGTATAAACACCCACAGTAACATGTTATTACAGTTAAAACATCAAGAAAACCTTCAGCCAGAAGTTACATGCCAAACATTGTAAATGCATGGAAAACGCTATTCAGGAGCTGAAAAGCACTTTAAAGCAATAAAAAAAGGAAAGTCTCTTAAACTGAATCTAAGGGCTACACAGCTTCAGAAAACACCTTTACCATGTATAAACACCCACAGTAACGTGTTATTACAGTTAAAACATCAAGAAAACCCTTCAGCCAGAAGTTACATGCCAAACATTGTAAATGCATGGAAAACGCTATTCAGGAGCTGAAAAGCACTTTAAAGCAATAAAAAAAGGAAAGTCTCTTAAACTGAATCTAAGGGCTACACAGCTTCAGAAAACACCTTTACCATGTATAAACACCCACAGTAACATGTTGTTACAGTTAAAACATCAAGAAAACCTTCAGCCAGAAGTTACATGCCAAACATTGTAAATGCATGGAAAACGCTATTCAGGAGCTGAAAAGCACTTTAAAGCAATAAAAAAAGGAAAGTCTCTTAAACTGAATCTAAGGGCTACACAGCTTCAGAAAACACCTTTACCATGTATAAACACCCACAGTAACATGTTATTACAGTTAAAACATCAAGAAAACCTTCAGCCAGAAGTTACATGCCAAACATTGTAAATGCATGGAAAACGCTATTCAGGAGCTGAAAAGCACTTTAAAGCAATAAAAAAAGGAAAGTCTCTTAAACTGAATCTAAGGGCTACACAGCTTCAGAAAACACCTTTACCATGTATAAACACCCACAGTAACATGTTATTACAGTTAAAACATCAAGAAAACCCTTCAGCCAGAAGTTACATGCCAAACATTGTAAATGCATGGAAAACGCTATTCAGGAGCTGAAAAGCACTTTAAAGCAATAAAAAAAGGAAAGTCTCTTAAACTGAATCTAAGGGCTACACAGCTTCAGAAAACACCTTTACCATGTATAAACACCCACAGTAACATGTTGTTACAGTTAAAACATCAAGAAAACCTTCAGCCAGAAGTTACATGCCAAACATTGTAAATGCATGGAAAACGCTATTCAGGAGCTGAAAAGCACTTTAAAGCAATAAAAAAAGGAAAGTCTCTTAAACTGAATCTAAGGGCTACACAGCTTCAGAAAACACCTTTACCATGTATAAACACCCACAGTAACATGTTATTACAGTTAAAACATCAAGAAAACCTTCAGCCAGAAGTTACATGCCAAACATTGTAAATGCATGGAAAACGCTATTCAGGAGCTGAAAAGCACTTTAAAGCAATAAAAAAAGGAAAGTCTCTTAAACTGAATCTAAGGGCTACACAGCTTCAGAAAACACCTTTACCATGTATAAACACCCACAGTAACATGTTATTACAGTTAAAACATCAAGAAAACCTTCAGCCAGAAGTTACATGCCAAACATTGTAAATGCATGGAAAACGCTATTCAGGAGCTGAAAAGCACTTTAAAGCAATAAAAAAAGGAAAGTCTCTTAAACTGAATCTAAGGGCTACACAGCTTCAGAAAACACCTTTACCATGTATAAACACCCACAGTAACATGTTATTACAGTTAAAACATCAAGAAAACCTTCAGCCAGAAGTTACATGCCAAACATTGTAAATGCATGGAAAACGCTATTCAGGAGCTGAAAAGCACTTTAAAGCAATAAAAAAAGGAAAGTCTCTTAAACTGAATCTAAGGGCTACACAGCTTCAGAAAACACCTTTACCATGTATAAACACCCACAGTAACATGTTATTACAGTTAAAACATCAAGAAAACCTTCAGCCAGAAGTTACATGCCAAACATTGTAAATGCATGGAAAACGCTATTCAGGAGCTGAAAAGCACTTTAAAGCAATAAAAAAAGGAAAGTCTCTTAAACTGAATCTAAGGGCTACACAGCTTCAGAAAACACCTTTACCATGTATAAACACCCACAGTAACATGTTATTACAGTTAAAACATCAAGAAAACCTTCAGCCAGAAGTTACATGCCAAACATTGTAAATGCATGGAAAACGCTATTCAGGAGCTGAAAAGCACTTTAAAGCAATAAAAAAAGGAAAGTCTCTTAAACTGAATCTAAGGGCTACACAGCTTCAGAAAACACCTTTACCATGTATAAACACCCACAGTAACATGTTATTACAGTTAAAACATCAAGAAAACCCTTCAGCCAGAAGTTACATGCCAAACATTGTAAATGCATGGAAAACGCTATTCAGGAGCTGAAAAGCACTTTAAAGCAATAAAAAAAGGAAAGTCTCTTAAACTGAATCTAAGGGCTACACAGCTTCAGAAAACACCTTTACCATGTATAAACACCCACAGTAACATGTTATTACAGTTAAAACATCAAGAAAACCTTCAGCCAGAAGTTACATGCCAAACATTGTAAATGCATGGAAAACGCTATTCAGGAGCTGAAAAGCACTTTAAAGCAATAAAAAAAGGAAAGTCTCTTAAACTGAATCTAAGGGCTACACAGCTTCAGAAAACACCTTTACCATGTATAAACACCCACAGTAACATGTTATTACAGTTAAAACATCAAGAAAACCTTCAGCCAGAAGTTACATGCCAAACATTGTAAATGCATGGAAAACGCTATTCAGGAGCTGAAAAGCACTTTAAAGCAATAAAAAAAGGAAAGTCTCTTAAACTGAATCTAAGGGCTACACAGCTTCAGAAAACACCTTTACCATGTATAAACACCCACAGTAACATGTTGTTACAGTTAAAACATCAAGAAAACCTTCAGCCAGAAGTTACATGCCAAACATTGTAAATGCATGGAAAACGCTATTCAGGAGCTGAAAAGCACTTTAAAGCAATAAAAAAAGGAAAGTCTCTTAAACTGAATCTAAGGGCTACACAGCTTCAGAAAACACCTTTACCATGTATAAACACCCACAGTAACATGTTATTACAGTTAAAACATCAAGAAAACCTTCAGCCAGAAGTTACATGCCAAACATTGTAAATGCATGGAAAACGCTATTCAGGAGCTGAAAAGCACTTTAAAGCAATAAAAAAAGGAAAGTCTCTTAAACTGAATCTAAGGGCTACACAGCTTCAGAAAACACCTTTACCATGTATAAACACCCACAGTAACATGTTATTACAGTTAAAACATCAAGAAAACCTTCAGCCAGAAGTTACATGCCAAACATTGTAAATGCATGGAAAACGCTATTCAGGAGCTGAAAAGCACTTTAAAGCAATAAAAAAAGGAAAGTCTCTTAAACTGAATCTAAGGGCTACACAGCTTCAGAAAACACCTTTACCATGTATAAACACCCACAGTAACATGTTATTACAGTTAAAACATCAAGAAAACCTTCAGCCAGAAGTTACATGCCAAACATTGTAAATGCATGGAAAACGCTATTCAGGAGCTGAAAAGCACTTTAAAGCAATAAAAAAAGGAAAGTCTCTTAAACTGAATCTAAGGGCTACACAGCTTCAGAAAACACCTTTACCATGTATAAACACCCACAGTAACATGTTATTACAGTTAAAACATCAAGAAAACCTTCAGCCAGAAGTTACATGCCAAACATTGTAAATGCATGGAAAACGCTATTCAGGAGCTGAAAAGCACTTTAAAGCAATAAAAAAAGGAAAGTCTCTTAAACTGAATCTAAGGGCTACACAGCTTCAGAAAACACCTTTACCATGTATAAACACCCACAGTAACATGTTATTACAGTTAAAACATCAAGAAAACCTTCAGCCAGAAGTTACATGCCAAACATTGTAAATGCATGGAAAACGCTATTCAGGAGCTGAAAAGCACTTTAAAGCAATAAAAAAAGGAAAGTCTCTTAAACTGAATCTAAGGGCTACACAGCTTCAGAAAACACCTTTACCATGTATAAACACCCACAGTAACATGTTGTTACAGTTAAAACATCAAGAAAACCCTTCAGCCAGAAGTTACATGCCAAACATTGTAAATGCATGGAAAACGCTATTCAGGAGCTGAAAAGCACTTTAAAGCAATAAAAAAAGGAAAGTCTCTTAAACTGAATCTAAGGGCTACACAGCTTCAGAAAACACCTTTACCATGTATAAACACCCACAGTAACATGTTATTACAGTTAAAACATCAAGAAAACCTTCAGCCAGAAGTTACATGCCAAACATTGTAAATGCATGGAAAACGCTATTCAGGAGCTGAAAAGCACTTTAAAGCAATAAAAAAAGGAAAGTCTCTTAAACTGAATCTAAGGGCTACACAGCTTCAGAAAACACCTTTACCATGTATAAACACCCACAGTAACATGTTATTACAGTTAAAACATCAAGAAAACCTTCAGCCAGAAGTTACATGCCAAACATTGTAAATGCATGGAAAACGCTATTCAGGAGCTGAAAAGCACTTTAAAGCAATAAAAAAAGGAAAGTCTCTTAAACTGAATCTAAGGGCTACACAGCTTCAGAAAACACCTTTACCATGTATAAACACCCACAGTAACATGTTATTACAGTTAAAACATCAAGAAAACCTTCAGCCAGAAGTTACATGCCAAACATTGTAAATGCATGGAAAACGCTATTCAGGAGCTGAAAAGCACTTTAAAGCAATAAAAAAAGGAAAGTCTCTTAAACTGAATCTAAGGGCTACACAGCTTCAGAAAACACCTTTACCATGTATAAACACCCACAGTAACATGTTATTACAGTTAAAACATCAAGAAAACCTTCAGCCAGAAGTTACATGCCAAACATTGTAAATGCATGGAAAACGCTATTCAGGAGCTGAAAAGCACTTTAAAGCAATAAAAAAAGGAAAGTCTCTTAAACTGAATCTAAGGGCTACACAGCTTCAGAAAACACCTTTACCATGTATAAACACCCACAGTAACATGTTATTACAGTTAAAACATCAAGAAAACCTTCAGCCAGAAGTTACATGCCAAACATTGTAAATGCATGGAAAACGCTATTCAGGAGCTGAAAAGCACTTTAAAGCAATAAAAAAAGGAAAGTCTCTTAAACTGAATCTAAGGGCTACACAGCTTCAGAAAACACCTTTACCATGTTAACAGTTATTACAGTTAAAACATCAAGAAAACCTTCAGCCAGAAGTTACATGCCAAACATTGTAAATGCATGGAAAACGCTATTCAGGAGCTGAAAAGCACTTTAAAGCAATAAAAAAAGGAAAGTCTCTTAAACTGAATCTAAGGGCTACACAGCTTCAGAAAACACCTTTACCATGTATAAACACCCACAGTAACATGTTATTACAGTTAAAACATCAAGAAAACCCTTCAGCCAGAAGTTACATGCCAAACATTGTAAATGCATGGAAAACGCTATTCAGGAGCTGAAAAGCACTTTAAAGCAATCAGGAGCTGAAAAAAAAGCAATAAAAAAAGGAAAGTCTCTTAAACTGAATCTAAGGGCTACACAGCTTCAGAAAACACCTTTACCATGTATAAACACCCACAGTAACATGTTATTACAGTTAAAACATCAAGAAAACCCTTCAGCCAGAAGTTACATGCCAAACATTGTAAATGCATGGAAAACGCTATTCAGGAGCTGAAAAGCACTTTAAAGCAATAAAAAAAGGAAAGTCTCTTAAACTGAATCTAAGGGCTACACAGCTTCAGAAAACACCTTTACCATGTATAAACACCCACAGTAACATGTTATTACAGTTAAAACATCAAGAAAACCTTCAGCCAGAAGTTACATGCCAAACATTGTAAATGCATGGAAAACGCTATTCAGGAGCTGAAAAGCACTTTAAAGCAATAAAAAAAGGAAAGTCTCTTAAACTGAATCTAAGGGCTACACAGCTTCAGAAAACACCTTTACCATGTATAAACACCCACAGTAACATGTTATTACAGTTAAAACATCAAGAAAACCTTCAGCCAGAAGTTACATGCCAAACATTGTAAATGCATGGAAAACGCTATTCAGGAGCTGAAAAGCACTTTAAAGCAATAAAAAAAGGAAAGTCTCTTAAACTGAATCTAAGGGCTACACAGCTTCAGAAAACACCTTTACCATGTATAAACACCCACAGTAACATGTTGTTACAGTTAAAACATCAAGAAAACCTTCAGCCAGAAGTTACATGCCAAACATTGTAAATGCATGGAAAACGCTATTCAGGAGCTGAAAAGCACTTTAAAGCAATAAAAAAAGGAAAGTCTCTTAAACTGAATCTAAGGGCTACACAGCTTCAGAAAACACCTTTACCATGTATAAACACCCACAGTAACATGTTATTACAGTTAAAACATCAAGAAAACCTTCAGCCAGAAGTTACATGCCAAACATTGTAAATGCATGGAAAACGCTATTCAGGAGCTGAAAAGCACTTTAAAGCAATAAAAAAAGGAAAGTCTCTTAAACTGAATCTAAGGGCTACACAGCTTCAGAAAACACCTTTACCATGTATAAACACCCACAGTAACATGTTATTACAGTTAAAACATCAAGAAAACCTTCAGCCAGAAGTTACATGCCAAACATTGTAAATGCATGGAAAACGCTATTCAGGAGCTGAAAAGCACTTTAAAGCAATAAAAAAAGGAAAGTCTCTTAAACTGAATCTAAGGGCTACACAGCTTCAGAAAACACCTTTACCATGTATAAACACCCACAGTAACATGTTATTACAGTTAAAACATCAAGAAAACCCTTCAGCCAGAAGTTACATGCCAAACATTGTAAATGCATGGAAAACGCTATTCAGGAGCTGAAAAGCACTTTAAAGCAATAAAAAAAGGAAAGTCTCTTAAACTGAATCTAAGGGCTACACAGCTTCAGAAAACACCTTTACCATGTATAAACACCCACAGTAACATGTTATTACAGTTAAAACATCAAGAAAACCTTCAGCCAGAAGTTACATGCCAAACATTGTAAATGCATGGAAAACGCTATTCAGGAGCTGAAAAGCACTTTAAAGCAATAAAAAAAGGAAAGTCTCTTAAACTGAATCTAAGGGCTACACAGCTTCAGAAAACACCTTTACCATGTATAAACACCCACAGTAACATGTTATTACAGTTAAAACATCAAGAAAACCTTCAGCCAGAAGTTACATGCCAAACATTGTAAATGCATGGAAAACGCTATTCAGGAGCTGAAAAGCACTTTAAAGCAATAAAAAAAGGAAAGTCTCTTAAACTGAATCTAAGGGCTACACAGCTTCAGAAAACACCTTTACCATGTATAAACACCCACAGTAACATGTTATTACAGTTAAAACATCAAGAAAACCCTTCAGCCAGAAGTTACATGCCAAACATTGTAAATGCATGGAAAACGCTATTCAGGAGCTGAAAAGCACTTTAAAGCAATAAAAAAAGGAAAGTCTCTTAAACTGAATCTAAGGGCTACACAGCTTCAGAAAACACCTTTACCATGTATAAACACCCACAGTAACATGTTGTTACAGTTAAAACATCAAGAAAACCCTTCAGCCAGAAGTTACATGCCAAACATTGTAAATGCATGGAAAACGCTATTCAGGAGCTGAAAAGCACTTTAAAGCAATAAAAAAAGGAAAGTCTCTTAAACTGAATCTAAGGGCTACACAGCTTCAGAAAACACCTTTACCATGTATAAACACCCACAGTAACATGTTATTACAGTTAAAACATCAAGAAAACCTTCAGCCAGAAGTTACATGCCAAACATTGTAAATGCATGGAAAACGCTATTCAGGAGCTGAAAAGCACTTTAAAGCAATAAAAAAAGGAAAGTCTCTTAAACTGAATCTAAGGGCTACACAGCTTCAGAAAACACCTTTACCATGTATAAACACCCACAGTAACATGTTATTACAGTTAAAACATCAAGAAAACCTTCAGCCAGAAGTTACATGCCAAACATTGTAAATGCATGGAAAACGCTATTCAGGAGCTGAAAAGCACTTTAAAGCAATAAAAAAAGGAAAGTCTCTTAAACTGAATCTAAGGGCTACACAGCTTCAGAAAACACCTTTACCATGTATAAACACCCACAGTAACATGTTATTACAGTTAAAACATCAAGAAAACCTTCAGCCAGAAGTTACATGCCAAACATTGTAAATGCATGGAAAACGCTATTCAGGAGCTGAAAAGCACTTTAAAGCAATAAAAAAAGGAAAGTCTCTTAAACTGAATCTAAGGGCTACACAGCTTCAGAAAACACCTTTACCATGTATAAACACCCACAGTAACATGTTATTACAGTTAAAACATCAAGAAAACCTTCAGCCAGAAGTTACATGCCAAACATTGTAAATGCATGGAAAACGCTATTCAGGAGCTGAAAAGCACTTTAAAGCAATAAAAAAAGGAAAGTCTCTTAAACTGAATCTAAGGGCTACACAGCTTCAGAAAACACCTTTACCATGTATAAACACCCACAGTAACATGTTATTACAGTTAAAACATCAAGAAAACCTTCAGCCAGAAGTTACATGCCAAACATTGTAAATGCATGGAAAACGCTATTCAGGAGCTGAAAAGCACTTTAAAGCAATAAAAAAAGGAAAGTCTCTTAAACTGAATCTAAGGGCTACACAGCTTCAGAAAACACCTTTACCATGTATAAACACCCACAGTAACATGTTGTTACAGTTAAAACATCAAGAAAACCCTTCAGCCAGAAGTTACATGCCAAACATTGTAAATGCATGGAAAACGCTATTCAGGAGCTGAAAAGCACTTTAAAGCAATAAAAAAAGGAAAGTCTCTTAAACTGAATCTAAGGGCTACACAGCTTCAGAAAACACCTTTACCATGTATAAACACCCACAGTAACATGTTATTACAGTTAAAACATCAAGAAAACCTTCAGCCAGAAGTTACATGCCAAACATTGTAAATGCATGGAAAACGCTATTCAGGAGCTGAAAAGCACTTTAAAGCAATAAAAAAAGGAAAGTCTCTTAAACTGAATCTAAGGGCTACACAGCTTCAGAAAACACCTTTACCATGTATAAACACCCACAGTAACATGTTATTACAGTTAAAACATCAAGAAAACCTTCAGCCAGAAGTTACATGCCAAACATTGTAAATGCATGGAAAACGCTATTCAGGAGCTGAAAAGCACTTTAAAGCAATAAAAAAAGGAAAGTCTCTTAAACTGAATCTAAGGGCTACACAGCTTCAGAAAACACCTTTACCATGTATAAACACCCACAGTAACATGTTATTACAGTTAAAACATCAAGAAAACCTTCAGCCAGAAGTTACATGCCAAACATTGTAAATGCATGGAAAACGCTATTCAGGAGCTGAAAAGCACTTTAAAGCAATAAAAAAAGGAAAGTCTCTTAAACTGAATCTAAGGGCTACACAGCTTCAGAAAACACCTTTACCATGTATAAACACCCACAGTAACATGTTATTACAGTTAAAACATCAAGAAAACCTTCAGCCAGAAGTTACATGCCAAACATTGTAAATGCATGGAAAACGCTATTCAGGAGCTGAAAAGCACTTTAAAGCAATAAAAAAAGGAAAGTCTCTTAAACTGAATCTAAGGGCTACACAGCTTCAGAAAACACCTTTACCATGTATAAACACCCACAGTAACATGTTATTACAGTTAAAACATCAAGAAAACCTTCAGCCAGAAGTTACATGCCAAACATTGTAAATGCATGGAAAACGCTATTCAGGAGCTGAAAAGCACTTTAAAGCAATAAAAAAAGGAAAGTCTCTTAAACTGAATCTAAGGGCTACACAGCTTCAGAAAACACCTTTACCATGTATAAACACCCACAGTAACATGTTATTACAGTTAAAACATCAAGAAAACCTTCAGCCAGAAGTTACATGCCAAACATTGTAAATGCATGGAAAACGCTATTCAGGAGCTGAAAAGCACTTTAAAGCAATAAAAAAAGGAAAGTCTCTTAAACTGAATCTAAGGGCTACACAGCTTCAGAAAACACCTTTACCATGTATAAACACCCACAGTAACGTGTTATTACAGTTAAAACATCAAGAAAACCCT
Organism: Hypomesus transpacificus; assembly: GCF_021917145.1. Taxonomy (NCBI): domain Eukaryota; kingdom Metazoa; phylum Chordata; class Actinopteri; order Osmeriformes; family Osmeridae; genus Hypomesus; species Hypomesus transpacificus. Next base: position 10,041 of record NW_025813867.1, read on the forward strand.
TCAGCCAGAAGTTACATGCATGCCAAACATTGTAAATGCATGGAAAACGCTATTCAGGAGCTGAAAAGCACTTTAAAGCAATAAAAAAAGGAAAGTCTCTTAAACTGAATCTAAGGGCTACACAGCTTCAGAAAACACCTTTACCATGTATAAACACCCACAGTAACATGTTGTTACAGTTAAAACATCAAGAAAACCCTTCAGCCAGAAGTTACATGCCAAACATTGTAAATGCATGGAAAACGCTATTCAGGAGCTGAAAAGCACTTTAAAGCAATAAAAAAAGGAAAGTCTCTTAAACTGAATCTAAGGGCTACACAGCTTCAGAAAACACCTTTACCATGTATAAACACCCACAGTAACATGTTATTACAGTTAAAACATCAAGAAAACCTTCAGCCAGAAGTTACATGCCAAACATTGTAAATGCATGGAAAACGCTATTCAGGAGCTGAAAAGCACTTTAAAGCAATAAAAAAAGGAAAGTCTCTTAAACTGAATCTAAGGGCTACACAGCTTCAGAAAACACCTTTACCATGTATAAACACCCACAGTAACATGTTATTACAGTTAAAACATCAAGAAAACCTTCAGCCAGAAGTTACATGCCAAACATTGTAAATGCATGGAAAACGCTATTCAGGAGCTGAAAAGCACTTTAAAGCAATAAAAAAAGGAAAGTCTCTTAAACTGAATCTAAGGGCTACACAGCTTCAGAAAACACCTTTACCATGTATAAACACCCACAGTAACATGTTGTTACAGTTAAAACATCAAGAAAACCCTTCAGCCAGAAGTTACATGCCAAACATTGTAAATGCATGGAAAACGCTATTCAGGAGCTGAAAAGCACTTTAAAGCAATAAAAAAAGGAAAGTCTCTTAAACTGAATCTAAGGGCTACACAGCTTCAGAAAACACCTTTACCATGTATAAACACCCACAGTAACATGTTATTACAGTTAAAACATCAAGAAAACCCTTCAGCCAGAAGTTACATGCCAAACATTGTAAATGCATGGAAAACGCTATTCAGGAGCTGAAAAGCACTTTAAAGCAATAAAAAAAGGAAAGTCTCTTAAACTGAATCTAAGGGCTACACAGCTTCAGAAAACACCTTTACCATGTATAAACACCCACAGTAACATGTTATTACAGTTAAAACATCAAGAAAACCTTCAGCCAGAAGTTACATGCCAAACATTGTAAATGCATGGAAAACGCTATTCAGGAGCTGAAAAGCACTTTAAAGCAATAAAAAAAGGAAAGTCTCTTAAACTGAATCTAAGGGCTACACAGCTTCAGAAAACACCTTTACCATGTATAAACACCCACAGTAACATGTTATTACAGTTAAAACATCAAGAAAACCTTCAGCCAGAAGTTACATGCCAAACATTGTAAATGCATGGAAAACGCTATTCAGGAGCTGAAAAGCACTTTAAAGCAATAAAAAAAGGAAAGTCTCTTAAACTGAATCTAAGGGCTACACAGCTTCAGAAAACACCTTTACCATGTATAAACACCCACAGTAACATGTTATTACAGTTAAAACATCAAGAAAACCTTCAGCCAGAAGTTACATGCCAAACATTGTAAATGCATGGAAAACGCTATTCAGGAGCTGAAAAGCACTTTAAAGCAATAAAAAAAGGAAAGTCTCTTAAACTGAATCTAAGGGCTACACAGCTTCAGAAAACACCTTTACCATGTATAAACACCCACAGTAACATGTTATTACAGTTAAAACATCAAGAAAACCTTCAGCCAGAAGTTACATGCCAAACATTGTAAATGCATGGAAAACGCTATTCAGGAGCTGAAAAGCACTTTAAAGCAATAAAAAAAGGAAAGTCTCTTAAACTGAATCTAAGGGCTACACAGCTTCAGAAAACACCTTTACCATGTATAAACACCCACAGTAACATGTTATTACAGTTAAAACATCAAGAAAACCTTCAGCCAGAAGTTACATGCCAAACATTGTAAATGCATGGAAAACGCTATTCAGGAGCTGAAAAGCACTTTAAAGCAATAAAAAAAGGAAAGTCTCTTAAACTGAATCTAAGGGCTACACAGCTTCAGAAAACACCTTTACCATGTATAAACACCCACAGTAACATGTTATTACAGTTAAAACATCAAGAAAACCCTTCAGCCAGAAGTTACATGCCAAACATTGTAAATGCATGGAAAACGCTATTCAGGAGCTGAAAAGCACTTTAAAGCAATAAAAAAAGGAAAGTCTCTTAAACTGAATCTAAGGGCTACACAGCTTCAGAAAACACCTTTACCATGTATAAACACCCACAGTAACATGTTATTACAGTTAAAACATCAAGAAAACCTTCAGCCAGAAGTTACATGCCAAACATTGTAAATGCATGGAAAACGCTATTCAGGAGCTGAAAAGCACTTTAAAGCAATAAAAAAAGGAAAGTCTCTTAAACTGAATCTAAGGGCTACACAGCTTCAGAAAACACCTTTACCATGTATAAACACCCACAGTAACATGTATTACAGTTAAAACATCAAGAAAACCTTCAGCCAGAAGTTACATGCCAAACATTGTAAATGCATGGAAAACGCTATTCAGGAGCTGAAAAGCACTTTAAAGCAATAAAAAAAGGAAAGTCTCTTAAACTGAATCTAAGGGCTACACAGCTTCAGAAAACACCTTTACCATGTATAAACACCCACAGTAACATGTTATTACAGTTAAAACATCAAGAAAACCTTCAGCCAGAAGTTACATGCCAAACATTGTAAATGCATGGAAAACGCTATTCAGGAGCTGAAAAGCACTTTAAAGCAATAAAAAAAGGAAAGTCTCTTAAACTGAATCTAAGGGCTACACAGCTTCAGAAAACACCTTTACCATGTATAAACACCCACAGTAACATGTTATTACAGTTAAAACATCAAGAAAACCTTCAGCCAGAAGTTACATGCCAAACATTGTAAATGCATGGAAAACGCTATTCAGGAGCTGAAAAGCACTTTAAAGCAATAAAAAAAGGAAAGTCTCTTAAACTGAATCTAAGGGCTACACAGCTTCAGAAAACACCTTTACCATGTATAAACACCCACAGTAACATGTTATTACAGTTAAAACATCAAGAAAACCTTCAGCCAGAAGTTACATGCCAAACATTGTAAATGCATGGAAAACGCTATTCAGGAGCTGAAAAGCACTTTAAAGCAATAAAAAAAGGAAAGTCTCTTAAACTGAATCTAAGGGCTACACAGCTTCAGAAAACACCTTTACCATGTATAAACACCCACAGTAACATGTTATTACAGTTAAAACATCAAGAAAACCCTTCAGCCAGAAGTTACATGCCAAACATTGTAAATGCATGGAAAACGCTATTCAGGAGCTGAAAAGCACTTTAAAGCAATAAAAAAAGGAAAGTCTCTTAAACTGAATCTAAGGGCTACACAGCTTCAGAAAACACCTTTACCATGTATAAACACCCACAGTAACACAGTAACATGTTATTACAGTTAAAACATCAAGAAAACCTTCAGCCAGAAGTTACATGCCAAACATTGTAAATGCATGGAAAACGCTATTCAGGAGCTGAAAAGCACTTTAAAGCAATAAAAAAAGGAAAGTCTCTTAAACTGAATCTAAGGGCTACACAGCTTCAGAAAACACCTTTACCATGTATAAACACCCACAGTAACATGTTATTACAGTTAAAACATCAAGAAAACCTTCAGCCAGAAGTTACATGCCAAACATTGTAAATGCATGGAAAACGCTATTCAGGAGCTGAAAAGCACTTTAAAGCAATAAAAAAAGGAAAGTCTCTTAAACTGAATCTAAGGGCTACACAGCTTCAGAAAACACCTTTACCATGTATAAACACCCACAGTAACATGTTATTACAGTTAAAACATCAAGAAAACCTTCAGCCAGAAGTTACATGCCAAACATTGTAAATGCATGGAAAACGCTATTCAGGAGCTGAAAAGCACTTTAAAGCAATAAAAAAAGGAAAGTCTCTTAAACTGAATCTAAGGGCTACACAGCTTCAGAAAACACCTTTACCATGTATAAACACCCACAGTAACATGTTATTACAGTTAAAACATCAAGAAAACCTTCAGCCAGAAGTTACATGCCAAACATTGTAAATGCATGGAAAACGCTATTCAGGAGCTGAAAAGCACTTTAAAGCAATAAAAAAAGGAAAGTCTCTTAAACTGAATCTAAGGGCTACACAGCTTCAGAAAACACCTTTACCATGTATAAACACCCACAGTAACATGTTGTTACAGTTAAAACATCAAGAAAACCCTTCAGCCAGAAGTTACATGCCAAACATTGTAAATGCATGGAAAACGCTATTCAGGAGCTGAAAAGCACTTTAAAGCAATAAAAAAAGGAAAGTCTCTTAAACTGAATCTAAGGGCTACACAGCTTCAGAAAACACCTTTACCATGTATAAACACCCACAGTAACATGTTATTACAGTTAAAACATCAAGAAAACCTTCAGCCAGAAGTTACATGCCAAACATTGTAAATGCATGGAAAACGCTATTCAGGAGCTGAAAAGCACTTTAAAGCAATAAAAAAAGGAAAGTCTCTTAAACTGAATCTAAGGGCTACACAGCTTCAGAAAACACCTTTACCATGTATAAACACCCACAGTAACATGTTATTACAGTTAAAACATCAAGAAAACCTTCAGCCAGAAGTTACATGCCAAACATTGTAAATGCATGGAAAACGCTATTCAGGAGCTGAAAAGCACTTTAAAGCAATAAAAAAAGGAAAGTCTCTTAAACTGAATCTAAGGGCTACACAGCTTCAGAAAACACCTTTACCATGTATAAACACCCACAGTAACATGTTATTACAGTTAAAACATCAAGAAAACCTTCAGCCAGAAGTTACATGCCAAACATTGTAAATGCATGGAAAACGCTATTCAGGAGCTGAAAAGCACTTTAAAGCAATAAAAAAAGGAAAGTCTCTTAAACTGAATCTAAGGGCTACACAGCTTCAGAAAACACCTTTACCATGTATAAACACCCACAGTAACATGTTATTACAGTTAAAACATCAAGAAAACCCTTCAGCCAGAAGTTACATGCCAAACATTGTAAATGCATGGAAAACGCTATTCAGGAGCTGAAAAGCACTTTAAAGCAATAAAAAAAGGAAAGTCTCTTAAACTGAATCTAAGGGCTACACAGCTTCAGAAAACACCTTTACCATGTATAAACACCCACAGTAACATGTTATTACAGTTAAAACATCAAGAAAACCTTCAGCCAGAAGTTACATGCCAAACATTGTAAATGCATGGAAAACGCTATTCAGGAGCTGAAAAGCACTTTAAAGCAATAAAAAAAGGAAAGTCTCTTAAACTGAATCTAAGGGCTACACAGCTTCAGAAAACACCTTTACCATGTATAAACACCCACAGTAACATGTTGTTACAGTTAAAACATCAAGAAAACCTTCAGCCAGAAGTTACATGCCAAACATTGTAAATGCATGGAAAACGCTATTCAGGAGCTGAAAAGCACTTTAAAGCAATAAAAAAAGGAAAGTCTCTTAAACTGAATCTAAGGGCTACACAGCTTCAGAAAACACCTTTACCATGTATAAACACCCACAGTAACATGTTATTACAGTTAAAACATCAAGAAAACCTTCAGCCAGAAGTTACATGCCAAACATTGTAAATGCATGGAAAACGCTATTCAGGAGCTGAAAAGCACTTTAAAGCAATAAAAAAAGGAAAGTCTCTTAAACTGAATCTAAGGGCTACACAGCTTCAGAAAACACCTTTACCATGTATAAACACCCACAGTAACATGTTATTACAGTTAAAACATCAAGAAAACCTTCAGCCAGAAGTTACATGCCAAACATTGTAAATGCATGGAAAACGCTATTCAGGAGCTGAAAAGCACTTTAAAGCAATAAAAAAAGGAAAGTCTCTTAAACTGAATCTAAGGGCTACACAGCTTCAGAAAACACCTTTACCATGTATAAACACCCACAGTAACATGTTATTACAGTTAAAACATCAAGAAAACCTTCAGCCAGAAGTTACATGCCAAACATTGTAAATGCATGGAAAACGCTATTCAGGAGCTGAAAAGCACTTTAAAGCAATAAAAAAAGGAAAGTCTCTTAAACTGAATCTAAGGGCTACACAGCTTCAGAAAACACCTTTACCATGTATAAACACCCACAGTAACATGTTATTACAGTTAAAACATCAAGAAAACCTTCAGCCAGAAGTTACATGCCAAACATTGTAAATGCATGGAAAACGCTATTCAGGAGCTGAAAAGCACTTTAAAGCAATAAAAAAAGGAAAGTCTCTTAAACTGAATCTAAGGGCTACACAGCTTCAGAAAACACCTTTACCATGTATAAACACCCACAGTAACATGTTATTACAGTTAAAACATCAAGAAAACCTTCAGCCAGAAGTTACATGCCAAACATTGTAAATGCATGGAAAACGCTATTCAGGAGCTGAAAAGCACTTTAAAGCAATAAAAAAAGGAAAGTCTCTTAAACTGAATCTAAGGGCTACACAGCTTCAGAAAACACCTTTACCATGTATAAACACCCACAGTAACATGTTATTACAGTTAAAACATCAAGAAAACCTTCAGCCAGAAGTTACATGCCAAACATTGTAAATGCATGGAAAACGCTATTCAGGAGCTGAAAAGCACTTTAAAGCAATAAAAAAAGGAAAGTCTCTTAAACTGAATCTAAGGGCTACACAGCTTCAGAAAACACCTTTACCATGTATAAACACCCACAGTAACATGTTATTACAGTTAAAACATCAAGAAAACCTTCAGCCAGAAGTTACATGCCAAACATTGTAAATGCATGGAAAACGCTATTCAGGAGCTGAAAAGCACTTTAAAGCAATAAAAAAAGGAAAGTCTCTTAAACTGAATCTAAGGGCTACACAGCTTCAGAAAACACCTTTACCATGTATAAACACCCACAGTAACATGTTGTTACAGTTAAAACATCAAGAAAACCCTTCAGCCAGAAGTTACATGCCAAACATTGTAAATGCATGGAAAACGCTATTCAGGAGCTGAAAAGCACTTTAAAGCAATAAAAAAAGGAAAGTCTCTTAAACTGAATCTAAGGGCTACACAGCTTCAGAAAACACCTTTACCATGTATAAACACCCACAGTAACATGTTATTACAGTTAAAACATCAAGAAAACCCTTCAGCCAGAAGTTACATGCCAAACATTGTAAATGCATGGAAAACGCTATTCAGGAGCTGAAAAGCACTTTAAAGCAATAAAAAAAGGAAAGTCTCTTAAACTGAATCTAAGGGCTACACAGCTTCAGAAAACACCTTTACCATGTATAAACACCCACAGTAACATGTTATTACAGTTAAAACATCAAGAAAACCTTCAGCCAGAAGTTACATGCCAAACATTGTAAATGCATGGAAAACGCTATTCAGGAGCTGAAAAGCACTTTAAAGCAATAAAAAAAGGAAAGTCTCTTAAACTGAATCTAAGGGCTACACAGCTTCAGAAAACACCTTTACCATGTATAAACACCCACAGTAACATGTTATTACAGTTAAAACATCAAGAAAACCTTCAGCCAGAAGTTACATGCCAAACATTGTAAATGCATGGAAAACGCTATTCAGGAGCTGAAAAGCACTTTAAAGCAATAAAAAAAGGATAGTCTCTTAAACTGAATCTAAGGGCTACACAGCTTCAGAAAACACCTTTACCATGTATAAACACCCACAGTAACATGTTGTTACAGTTAAAACATCAAGAAAACCCTTCAGCCAGAAGTTACATGCCAAACATTGTAAATGCATGGAAAACGCTATTCAGGAGCTGAAAAGCACTTTAAAGCAATAAAAAAAGGAAAGTCTCTTAAACTGAATCTAAGGGCTACACAGCTTCAGAAAACACCTTTACCATGTATAAACACCCACAGTAACATGTTATTACAGTTAAAACATCAAGAAAACCTTCAGCCAGAAGTTACATGCCAAACATTGTAAATGCATGGAAAACGCTATTCAGGAGCTGAAAAGCACTTTAAAGCAATAAAAAAAGGAAAGTCTCTTAAACTGAATCTAAGGGCTACACAGCTTCAGAAAACACCTTTACCATGTATAAACACCCACAGTAACATGTTGTTACAGTTAAAACATCAAGAAAACCTTCAGCCAGAAGTTACATGCCAAACATTGTAAATGCATGGAAAACGCTATTCAGGAGCTGAAAAGCACTTTAAAGCAATAAAAAAAGGAAAGTCTCTTAAACTGAATCTAAGGGCTACACAGCTTCATAAAACACCTTTACCATGTATAAACACCCACAGTAACATGGTATTACAGTTAAAACATCAAGAAAACCTTCAGCCAGAAGTTACATGCCAAACATTGTAAATGCATGGAAAACGCTATTCAGGAGCTGAAAAGCACTTTAAAGCAATAAAAAAAGGAAAGTCTCTTAAACTGAATCTAAGGGCTACACAGCTTCATAAAACACCTTTACCATGTATAAACACCCACAGTAACATGGTATTACAGTTAAAGTGCTTTTCAGCTCCTGAATAGCGTTTTCCATGCATTTACAATGTTTGGCATGTAACTTCTGGCTGAAGGTTTTCTTGATGTTTTAACTGTAATACCATGTTACTGTGGGTGTTTATACATGGTAAAGGTGTTTTATGAAGCTGTGTAGCCCTTAGATTCAGTTTAAGAGACTTTCCTTTTTTTATTGCTTTAAACCAATAGAAAATGTAAAGTGAATAGGTTGAAATACTACAGCAGTTTTTAAATAATAAATACATTTATCGTTAAATATGTATATATTTTAACAAAGTGTAAGTAATGGCATGGCTAGTATCAGCGCAATATTACCTGGTTACCTAGTATTTTATCATAATGACCATTGTTACTGTATTTATAAAGAAAGTGTCAGGGTTGTTTTGATATGGACAGGGGTCCTATTAATACAAAATAAATTAAGGTAGATGGTAATACTAGTACAGTTAACAATACATCAGTAGGGTGATTTTTAAGATAAAATGGAAAACATTCACAAAAATAATATTGTAGCAGTTAAGCTACATGTTTGGCTATTGGTGATGAAGAGTATGTTTATGTGAATATGAAACTTTTTGTTTTACTGAGGGTTTGTGTGATAGACTTTACCTGCTGTTGAGTGTGAGGTTCATGTGTTTTAGGATACAATTTTTGAATGTTGTTTGGCCATGCATTTGTAAGACATCTTTAATTACAGTTGATCATCCTGGATGCAGTCTTGTCTTTTCAGATTTGTGTTTATCTTTATTGTGATGTCACCTGCAGGTGAACTTTAAGAAGAAAAAACCAAGACATAAAAAAAACTATCTCCTTGTGGGCCGGCTGCAAGCAATAAAGCTTTCTTAACTTTTTCATTGACTGACTGTGCAATACTGAAGATTAATATTTTCGACATCTACAATGTTAATCTAGTTTGTCTGAATTTTGTTCATACAAGGACCTGTTGTTGTCAACAATTGCTTTAACTGTGTCTTGCTCATCATTAAATTCATGTACAATCCCAACATTGTAAAAATCTTCATATGACACAAACGGATGTGGTTTCAACTCACAATCTTTGTAGTGAGGCAAAAACAGTTGTAACTGGCTGTGATGGTATTTTTCTGGATCTTTTGTAGGTGACAATCTTGCATATCTAATAACAGCTGGTTCTGTGCGTGATCTTCTTTGAACGTTGCCGTAGTTGTCCTGAAGTTGAACAACAGATTGATTTTGATTACTTGGAACTTCACTTTGACTCAAGACACGATATTCTGAGCAAAACGTGGCAAGGCACATGTTTTGAAATGGTGGTGATTGTGGTCTGTGTTTATACCGGTCTACTACACTTGTCATCCACATAGTATCTTGTTGACTGTTGTCATTGTTTTTCCGTTCTTGCAATACACTGAGAGGTAAACTCATGAGCATAGGGTGTTCTCCTGTTGGTATGAAAGTTACTTTGCGTGAGCATTCCTTTAAATGCATTCCAGTCAGTCTATATACTGCCTCTTGTGCGGACACTTCTCTATTATGAAGGTAAACACTGCCAAGTGATTTGAATGCAGCTTTAGCATCCAGATTGCCTTTGGTTCCTTCTTTTTGTGCTTTATCTAGTAACAAACCCATTTCTCTCTCTGCTTTGGAAATATAAGAGATAATATACACAACACAAGAATATGCATCCACAATGTACTGAATATCCATGTTGGCTCGTAACAGATCTTTATTGTATTGGTTAATCCAAATGTCACCAGGTTTTCTTTTTAACACCAAATTTGTTTTATTAGTTTGTTTTGAATTTGCTATTTCAAAAAGCAATTGAGAAATGTTGATGCTTTTGAAGAGTTCCTCTGTGGACTCAAATGTTTGGTCAGTACATATTAAACTTTCTCTGATTAATTTAAAAATATTTTTAGCAATGTCTGGTGTCATGAGTTTTCTCAATTCCTGTTCTTCATTTGTCGCTTTTAATTCTTCAGAATTGCATTGATCTGGCTGTTGTGAATGGTGTGTTTTTAAGTTTTCTGTGTTATCTACTTCTTTCATGGTCATAGTAGGGTCATGTAAGTCGCTTATAACCACCTTGGTCTTACTTTTTGGAGGTTTTACAATACGATCAACAAATGTTCTACAAGATGGAGGTCGTGGGAAGTTAAACCGGCATTCAGTTCTTTTTTTCCGACAGGTTTTTGAATGCTTAGTGCTATGTTTTTGCACAGTGTTTACAATCTCATACAGTTCTTCATCATCTGATGTAGGCAGTTCACAAGATACGTATTTGTCAACAAAATCTACAACTTTCTCATCCGGTTCTTTGTCAATTTGAGGTGCTGATTTCACCCAGAACAGGCAATGACAATGAGGAGAGCCTCTGTTTTGAAATTCAATTCTGTAAAAGAAGTCAGTTATTTGCCCAATAAGACCTGCGGGAGACATAATCACATCTTTTAAGAAACTGTGCCATCTGTGGTCAAACATTCTTGCAGCTGTAACTGGGTTTTGTTTTAACAATGCACATTTCTCTGACCAAGTCAGTTCATCTATAGGCACATTTTTACTTTGTTCATGACTGAGAGTTGTCATCATTTCAGGCCAGCGCATGTCAGCTGAAGAAAATGAACAAAACCATGTGGGAATTCCTAGTTGTCCCTAACCCTAACCCTAATTCCTAGTTAACCCTAACCCTAACCCTAACCCTGTGCACATTGCCAAAAAAGGGGTGTTCCGCGTATAGGTCGTAAGAACTTGTAACCTTCGTCATTTTTTAATACCTGTTTTAAAGATTCTGCATCAGTTAGCAAATTGGGCTGTTCTTTGTAGTTCAATTCTTTGCTTGAACCTTTGCGCATGGCTATTGAAACATTTGAAAGAACTTGTTGCACTTCTGATATGTACTGGGCATAGAATATATAGTCTGTGTTTTTAGCAAATCTGCCATCAGTATTTAGTAATCGTGTATTCAAATATCTTGCCAGGGTTATTTTTTCTTTGCGATAGTCATGAAACGTAGGACCTCCCGTGGGGTATAAAATAGGAAAACGTTTTCCTTCATTTGTAGCATCTTCTAACAGTCTTATGGGATGATTATTTTAGCAGGGGCAACTGATAACACAGAGTCAAAATGTTGATCCAAAATTTCTTGAGCAATATCTACTGGTTGTAAACATGTATCTAGAAACAGCCCATGCGTTTGCTCAATGTATGTGAACTCTTCTTCAGGTTGATCATTTTCAGAATCACTGTCTCTTTTCTTGTCAGTTTTTTCATCAGCAAGGCTTGTTCTATGCGTTTGTTCTGTAGACATTTGTGTTGGCACAATCTTATCACAGAATTCACTGTTCTTATCGTCATCTGCAACAGATACGTTTAATTCAGATGGTGTATAATCAGTGATATTACATACTTCCATAGTTGTATGATCATGGCTGTCTGAATTATTGAGAGACTTAGCAATGATGTCTTGTTGATTTTCATTGATTTGCACATGGGTCAATTTATCTAAAGGGTTTACCCATTCATTATTAATGCTAATGTTATTGTACCGTTTGTTGTTTAACTTTAAGTAATCCAATGCATTGTAGACATGATTTGTATGAACATGTTTATATTCATAATGTCCTTTGTATGTTATCTTGCGTTTTAGTTTAATTCGTAGCATTAAATCATTTCCATCATTTCGTGGGAGCATGTTTGTTACTTGATTGACATTAGATGGAACACACACAACTGGTCCATGGCAACCATTTTGTCCACCTTTTGGTAATGCCAAGAGTTTCATAAATGGAATATGTTTAGCTATTAAGTGTTGCTCAAGTGAATTTAAACATTTAAGCTCTAAAGGAATGGGTTGCAAATGCAAATTGCTGGCTACACTTTCTTGAGGCATTCTACCAGCACAAATTTTACGGTCACATGTGTGACATATCCACAGCTTAGATGATTGATTATGTTTAGTGCAATTGTCATCACATTTTTCATTACATGTCTGTAAATACGTATTTGTGATACACTGTTTAGCCAAATCAGCAACAGTTGTACTAGTTGTATACCGATCATGTTTACATTCAACAACTTGTTTTCGAAAAAGCTGACGATGACAAACTGAGCAAACATATTGAGGGCCTGTTTTGACATTTTTTCTAAATGACTCTATGACAAAATCCATTAAAAGTTTCTGATTTTTCTTATCAACATATGTTTGCACGCTTTGACGTTTTTTCCTGGCTTGAAAATCTTTATCAGTTCTATACTTATTTTGGCTGTATTGTTTAACTTTAGTATTAAAGTCTTCATCGGTTGCATACTTTGCTTGGCTGTATTGTTTGACCCTGGTTTGAAATTCAGCATTGGTTGTATACTTTGCTTGGCTGTATTGTTTGACTCTGGTTTGAAAGTCATCATCAATTGCATACTTTGCTTGGCTGTATTGTTTGACTCTGGTTTGAAAGTCATCATCAATTGCATACTTTACTTGGCTGTATTGTTTGACTCTGGTTTGAAAGTCAGCATTGGTTCTGTACTTCTCTTTGCTACACTGCTTAGCTTTTTTTTGCAAGTGTACATTTGCAGCATACCTTAGTTTACTTTGTGATAACTTTGATCGTCTATATTTCTCATTTGTTGTATACAATTTGTGTTGCAGCATAATGTGATGTTTTTTAAATTGACTATGATTCTGATATCTTTGTTTCTTGAGGGCTATTTGGCTTGGTCTGATTGCTGCGTCATTTGTGTATTGTGATTGTTGTATTTTACCAGGAGCTGTTTAATTGACACATCCATGGCTTCATCATTCATCATTTCTTCACCTTTGATTCTACGACATGTTGCCCTTTTTCTCAAATTCATATTCCATTTGGGCGTAGTTCTTTCTGTTTGACACAATGATGCACATGTGCCTTCATGGTGTTTGTCTGTTACACAAGTTACCACTTCATAATGGTTTCCATTTACATGGTTCAGATATATGTCACCCTCACTTTTCATGGAAAGACTTTTGTAGCTGTTCCAGCGATCTGAATTAAATGTGTAGATGTCAGTATGTAACAGATCTGCTGCAGCCATTATTTCGAATTCTGTGCCCCATGTCTTTGAATACATCATTCGTGTAATCTGTGTGTAGTGCTCTACAGAGTTGTATTCAGGGCTCAGATACGTTTTAAATATTTCCTTATTCTTCAATAAGTGTTTCACCACATGTTTGCGTATTTTCATGTGAAGGGTTTCATTGCCGCAAATTGCAAAAGCCAATGACCGAAACAAGCAGTTTCCATCTCTTTGAATAGCTTTTGATTCACATGGAGAACTTGGTGTGCATTGGCGAATTGTTGAATGGTCATTAGAATTTACATTGGGCAAATTTAGCTGTGAACATAGAGTACCTTTTTTAAGACATGTTAATGGATTAAAACTCCATGTTGGCAATGTCACGTTTTTAACTGTGATATCGTCACTATTGTTACACAGTAGTTCCACTTCATCACTCATGTTGACATTTGTAGTTTCATGGACATCGCATTTTGGAATAATTTTAAATCCGTCTGTAGAGATTTGTGCTTTTGCTGTTCCACTGCATTTGGTAGTGATATTGACTGTGCTATCAATACACTCACTCCATTCATCTACTGTTAGATCAATACTGTAACGATGGCGCTAGGGGTCTATATTGGAGTGGATGCGTAATAATCGGACGCAGAGAAGAAGACCTTTTTATCCTGTGTCCCATACACCGCTCGACTACAGGTTTTATTACTACACCACCAATCACATGTGAATGCCAACAACAAGTCATTAACTCACATACAATTCACAGTTATGGCAACAACGATAACTTATAGTTACTAATATCCATACATCATCCACTGACAAACCTAATTGACAGAACAACAACACTCAGCTCAAACATGCATACAACATTAACCAAACATGAAACAAGTATGTGAATTGCGCCACCCACAATCCTTTGCGCCAACAGCGCGAGTTAACACGCGACCAATCCGTGGGTCGCTACATAGCCCCCACCTGAGGGGTCAGTCGTCCCCGACAACCCCATCACCCAACAGGTAGTCTCTTAAGTGTCCTGGCCGTAACCGCCGCCGAGTTGGCCTCCTGGGACTGGTAGAAGGTGCCATAGGGGGGGGGTTACATTGTCCAGTGGGAATGGTGCCGCTGGTGTCGTTCTCTGCTCCACCCGTCTCTGGAGCAAGCGGGCGATATGGTGATAGTCTGTCCTGGTGCAGCACCACCACACGCCCCCGACCAGGCATGCGCACCCGATACACCACCTCAGAAACCCGTTCCATAACTTCACTGGGCCCCTGCCAGTGACTGCATAGCTTGGGTGACACCCCCTTCTTACGAGTAGGGCAATACACCCAGACCTTGTCACTGGGCTTGAAGGTCAGCTTCCGACACCGGGTGTCGTAGGCTCTTTTCTGCCGCACCCCAGAGTTAGCCTGGGCCTGACGAGCGTACTCATGGACTACTTGGAGGCGATCTATCAACCTCCGGTAGTAATCCATCTCCTTTCCTCCAGCAATCTCCGGCTCGGGCGGGGTCCCGAAAACCAAGTCCACCGGTGTCCGTAATTCCCGCCCAAACATGAGGGCAGCTGGTGTGCACTGGCTGGACTCTTGGACGGCCGTCCGGTACGACCACAGGACCAGGGGCAGGTGGCGATCCCAGTCCCGCTGATGTTGGCTGGTCAGGATGGCGAGCTGGGTAGCCAGGGTGCGGTTGAACCGCTCCACCAGCCCATCGCTCTGAGGGTGGAGAGGTGTCGTCCTCGTCTTGGATACTCCCAGCCGTCGGCAGACCTCGCTAAAGACCTGGGACTCGAAGTTCCGCCCCTGGTCACTATGGAGTTCCGCAGGGACCCCGAAGTGGGCAAACATCTCCTCTACCAGCCTTTCCGCAGTTGTGGTGGCACTCTGATCCGGCACCGCGTATGCCTCCGGCCATTTGGTGAAATAATCCATGGCCACGAGGACGTAGCGGTTGCCGGAATCAGTCGCTGGAAAGGGCCCAAGTATGTCCACCGCTACTCGCTCCATCGGAGCCCCCACCAGGTACTGCTGCAATGGGGCATGGGAGCGCTGCGTTGGCCCTTTCTTAGCAGTGCAAAGGTCACAGCAGTGCACATACAGCTCCACGTCCCGTCGACAACCTGGCCAATAGAATCGGCCCCTGAGGCGGCGGAGGGTCTTGGCGATGCCGTAGTGCCCCGCCCCCACCGAGCCATGGACGGTCTGAAGGACCTGTTGGCGGAGTTCACGGGGTACCAGCAGCTGTAGGAGGTCGCTTCCCCGGCCAGGAGCTTTCCACCTCCGGTGCACCAGCCCGTCATGGAGCTCCAAGTTGCCCCACTGTGATTGGTAAGCCTTAACCTCCGGTCCGTGGGCAGACACTTCTGTCCATTCAGGACGCCGCCCCGTCGCCAGCCAGTTGATTACCACCGCCAAGGTTGCATCGGCCTCCTGGCATTGTTGCAGCTGAGCGGAGGTCCATGGAGAACTCCCCTCGCAGTCAGCTGTCTGAATGGCTGCCACCGTCAGTGGTTGGTCCCGCTCCTCTTGTCGTTGGCAATACCGACATTCCAAGACTGCACAGGGGCGGCGGGAGAGGGCATCAGCATTAGCATGCAACCGCCCTGGTCGATGCTGGATCTCGAAGTCATACTCCTGTAGGGCCTCCAGCCAGCGAGCCACCTGGCCCTCCGGGTTCTTAAAGTTCAACAGCCAGGTAAGGGAAGCATGATCGGTGCGCACAAGGAAATGGCTGCCATGCAGGTACGGCCGGAATTGTCGCAGTGCCAGGACCACTGCCAGCAGCTCACGCCGGGTCACACAGTAGTTCCTTTCAGCTCGGTTCAGAGTGCGGCTAAAGTAGGCTACTGCGCGCTCCACCCCTCCAACACTCTGGGACAGTACGGCGCCAACTCCCACGTTGCTGGCATCAGTGTCCACGATGAAGGGCTGTTCCGCATCTGGGTAGGCCAAAATGGGAGCCTCGGTAAGGTCAGTTTTTAGCTGGGTGAAGGCTCCGGCACACACGTCGTCCCAGTCAAAGGGCTGTCCCTTGTCAGTCAGTCGATGGAGGGGTTTGGCAATCGTGGCGAAGCCCCGGACGAAACGCCGGTAATAGGACGCCAGGCCCAAGAAGCTCCGCAGTTCGGTGACGTTGGCAGGGGGTGGCCAATTCTGGACTGCGGCCACCTTAGCGGGGTCGGTAGCTACCCCGTGCGCGCTGACCACATGGCCCAAGAACTGCGTTTCTCTTGTCAGCAGGCGACACTTGGCAGGGTTCAACCGCAACCCAGCCTGACGAATGGCTTCAAAGACCTCTTGCAGGTTACCCAGGGCTCGGTCAAAGTCGCTGGCATGCACCAGCAGGTCATCCAGGTATACCACACAACGACTCCGTGGTATTTCAGCCAGTACCCTCTCCATCAGCCGTTCGAACGTCGCTGGTGCATTACAGAGTCCAAACGGCATAACACGAAACTGCCACAGTCCCTGTCCAATGGTAAAGGCAGTCTTTGGTCGTGCGTCAGGGGCCAACTCCACCTGCCAGTAGCCACTACGCAGATCAAGGGAACTGAACCAGCTGGAGCCTGTGATATGGTCGAGGGCGTCATCTATGCGAGGGAGGGGGTAAGAGTCCTTCTTGGTCACCGCGTTGAGACGTCGATAGTCCACGCAGAACCGCCAGCTGTCATTCTTTTTTCGAACCAGGACAGCTGGTGCGGCCCACGGACTGTCAGAGGGCTCAATTACCCCAGCAGCAGCCATCTCCCTAACTTTGTCTTCTGCCACCTGTCGCTTGCCGAGGGCCAGCCGGTGAGGCCGCAGGCGGATGGGTTGGGCGGTACCGGTGTCAATGGAATGCTGAACCAACCCCGTCCGCCTACAGTCCTCATCCTTTGCTGCAAAGATATCTGCATAGTCCTCTAGGAGGTGCCTCAACTGGCCGCACTGCTGTTGGTCAAGGCCATCACTGCTGCGGCGGCAGAGTTCCCTCACCGCCTCAGACGTCTCCGCCGATGTATGGTTGGTAGGCTGACCTGGCATGGAGTCGCTGGTGGCAGCTGTTTGGCAGCTGGCTTGCTGGTCTCTGACCTTTGTGTTCTTGTCCTGGCCGGCCTGGAGCGCCACAGTCTCCCCACCAAGGGTGATGGCTGCCCTCAGGACATCAACATAGGCACCCCAACGGGACAACAGGTCCAGGCCGATAATGCACGAGTCCTGAATATTGGCAAGCCAGAACTCGTGCTCCGCCTCCTGGTTCCCAGCCTGGATCCGCAGATGCTTCTTCCCCTTTGTAGCAGCCTTCTCCCCTGTCACCGTCACCAGGTTCGTGTCTGACTTTGCCCATGCGCCGGAGAGCGTCCCCATGGTTCCTGGAAGGACGCCAGGACGCACCAGTG
Source organism: Hypomesus transpacificus (assembly GCF_021917145.1). Taxonomy (NCBI): domain Eukaryota; kingdom Metazoa; phylum Chordata; class Actinopteri; order Osmeriformes; family Osmeridae; genus Hypomesus; species Hypomesus transpacificus. Next base: position 28,046 of record NW_025813867.1, read on the forward strand.
AGACGGTAGACCCCGTGTCTACTAGAGCTTGGCAGGGTTGGCCATCAAGCCAGCAGTCCAAATACAGTCCCTTAGTGTTGCCTACACGACCAATCAACAGTTCTTGGCTTAAGGGAGGGGCCAACGATTGGGGTGGCGGGCCCCTCACTGCGCCACCCCCCCGTCGTTTCCCGTCTGCTGTGGTGCTCTGGAGACTGGTGCTGGTGCTGGGCAGTCACGGGCAATGTGACCAGGTTCGTCACAACGATAGCACCGAAGAGTGGATCGAGGTCGACGGTTCCCAGCTGGGGCTGGCCGCCGCCGAAACTGCACCTGACAAACTGGCTCGGCCTCCTCACCCTCACAGTCAATGGCCCGGACGTGTGGAAGGGACAGCCGTGGGGCAGCCTGAGTGCAGAGCACCGCCTCTGCCCGTACCGCTTCTTGAAGAGCCCCCTCCAGGGTTCTGGGCATGGTGAGACGCACATGCTGGCGTAGCTGCTCTGGCATAAGCCCCTTGAGGAATGCATGGAGAGCCAGCTCCCCTCTTGCAGCGGCGTCGAACATTGGATAGCCATGGCGGGCGTAGAGCTGGATATCTGCGGCGAAAGCGCCCAAACTCCCTCCCTCCTGGCGGCGACAGCTGGCTAGCCTGTCCCTACTCTGGTCAGGGAATGGTGGCTGCCCGAACCGCCTCTCCAAGGCCCCGGTCAAGGTCTCCAGGTTCCGCTGTTCTCCCGGGGTCAGATCCAGGGTCAGATCCAGGAGCACCTGCAGCGCATTTCCCTCCAGCGCCAGGGCAAGATGAGTGGCGGCTTCCTCGCTGCTCCAACCACCATGCCACACTGCCAACTGGAACTGGGCAAGATATGGCTCCAGGAGCGTCTCTCCATTGAACTTGGGCACCTTCGCTGGTGTTCTTGGCATGGCAGTGGAACGGGGCAGGATGGCCCCAACATCCACCTGTGGGGACGCCCCAGGTAGGTCAGGTTGGATGTCCACAGCTATGGCTGTGTGTTCTGTGGTTCCACTCCCGGCCTCTAGGGGGCGACAAGGCCGTGGCACACTGGACCCATCAGCGTGGGACGACGTTCTTGCCCTGGAACGCTCCATCTTCAGCCTACGTTTCTCCAGGTGTAGCTGAGTCCTCTTAATGGTCTCTTCAAGATCTGCGATTTCTTCCTCCATCCTGCGTGGTTGCGCCATCCCACTTCTGACACCAATGTAACGATGGCGCTAGGGGTCTATATTGGAGTGGATGCGTAATAATCGGACGCAGAGAAGAAGACCTTTTTATCCTGTGTCCCATACACCGCTCGACTACAGGTTTTATTACTACACCACCAATCACATGTGAATGCCAACAACAAGTCATTAACTCACATACAATTCACAGTTATGGCAACAACGATAACTTATAGTTACTAATATCCATACATCATCCACTGACAAACCTAATTGACAGAACAACAACACTCAGCTCAAACATGCATACAACATTAACCAAACATGAAACAAGTATGTGAATTGCGCCACCCACAATCCTTTGCGCCAACAGCGCGAGTTAACACGCGACCAATCCGTGGGTCGCTACAATACTTTTTGTAGTTGAAAGTGTTTCATCACTACTAACAATGATATTGTTTCCACACAAGACGCTCTCATTTTGCGCTGCATGATCATACGGGCTTTTTTTGTTGTAGCTTTTGGCAAGGTTTGTTTTGCCATCAACAATAAATACCTCTTTCTTCACTTGTGGCTTGATGGCATTTGAATTGCATTGCTTACCAGTAGACCTGGCCCTTTTTGTCACTTTTGGTTTGATGGCTTTTAATTTGCGTTGGTTACAAGTAGACCTGGAAACTTGTATTAGTGATGTTGCAGACCTTGTGTGCAAGTTGTTGCGGTCTTCACAGCCATGCATTATAGCACTGAGTCCTGTTACCTCAAATGGTTTCCCAAAGGCGTTCATTGACAACACAAGTTTATTAATGTGCTGATTATACATATTATCAAATGTTTCAGAGAAACAAATAACACTTTTTCCTGTTGAACAAACAAGTCCATCATAGCTCCTTGAATGAGAATCAAACACTGCAAAACCATTGACATACTTGATTATGGCCTATGTATTTACAGCTAATGTCAAAAAACAGCTCTCATCTGTTAGTAGGATTCTCTGCACAGCTTCATAAAGGCTTACAGACATGTTTACCAAACCGGAATCATACTCATGTAGTCCAACTTCACCAGAAAAAGCTTGTCCATGATTTATTGTGAAACCAACATTATGTAGCACATGCGATTTGGGCAAGTCACTGATCATTAAAAAATTGTTATTGCCTACAATCTGACCAGATTTCTGCAATGACATATACAGCTTGTTTCCATTCACAAGAATATCATCTAGGTCACTACTTTTCCATGTGCACACATCTTTCAGTGTATTCATCAAAATGGCTGTTAAACTGTCACACATTGTAAACCTGCATTTTCTCCAAACATTTGATTCCCTTGGTAAAACGATCCTTGAACACATGTTCTTGTATGCCTGGCAGCCACTGTATTTGAAAGCACAACATTGTTAAAATCATGTTCAACAGGGTTTTGGAAGTTGGTTGTTGCATGGGACTGCAATGCTTTCAAGGCAGTTTCAGGTATTGTTTTAGGTTTTGTTTGAGGGAATGATTCACGTAATGATTCAGGTAATGATTCAGGTATGATATTGTGGTGAGAATCACCATAAGAACAGTGTGGTATAGTCGCACACCTTACAGATTTAAGAGGCAGTGTGACCGATGCACCACTGGCCTTTGAATGAGAATGTGAGATCATGGTCTCACAACTCGACACAGGCAGAGGCTGTGAAAGAGACTCACAGGGCCTGAAAACAGATGACCCATGGGTCGGAAGAGGAGGAAAGTCAGAGATGGTGAAAGTTGGGGTAGGGGAAGAAGAGGGAGATGGGATATGAGAAGGGGTAGAGTGGGGAGCAGTGGATAAAGAAAAATCAGACAAGGCCCTGCATACTGCAACATCAACAGCCTTGAGGTTACGCCCTCTTTTGCATTTCTTCTTAAGTGGCATCTGAAAAACAGGAAAAGGTATGAAAGATCAATATAACTACATGTAATAGTCTTAATACACATACATTAAAACATTTAGTTCTTTCAAGTCTGTCATTGCCATAAATTGTGACACTGCAAAAAGTGGTAAAAGATTGTAGATATATCAGAATCAGAATGGGATTTATTCGCCATGAAAGTTTGCACAGACAAGGAATTTGCTTTGGTGGCAGGAAGGTGCATACAGTAAACATATAGGAATCTTACATTTAAATATGTGGTCTAACTATACTAAACTATATTCTAACTATATTTTTTTTTATTCTAAACATTGCGTGTGTTACAACTCTAATATCTGATTTAAAGGAAAAAAGAATAGAGTACCATGCTAACGTTTGGACCCATAAGACAATATGCCAGGGGTATGAATGTTGGGATTTCAACATCACAAAGATGATACTTATTTACGTACAACAAGAGGTGTATAGTGTCACAAAGAACACAATACAACTGCTATCTACCACTAGATTACAGACCCGTTAATGAACAGCGTCAGAAAATGTGTACGTTCGAATGTGGGTCCCAGAGTGTAACATCACAAATATGTGATTCGAACATTCCAATTGAATAATTTCCGATAGACAAAACCTATGCAACAAAAACTTTAGTAAGGCTTAAAAAATTACGAATTAGAAGGTTAGCAAGTAACACTAGCATGGTAGTGGCATTGCTACCAGTTCCTCGTTTTCTTTTCTGTGGTGTCCTTGAACTACTTCTTCATTTGGCTTTGCCAGATGATGAAAAAGGTGATGCGCCACCTAATGTCGAGGACATGAAGTTTGTGGTATTGCACAAAAAACATTAACGAGGCCGTTGATGTAAATGTTAAAAAATAAGAAAAGCTCCTTTACTTAAATAATGATCTTCTTAATTCCTAGACTATGTCCTTCTTCAAACACAACGTCATGACTCAATTGCACCATAGAGACCAAATTCACAATGTATAGCCTATTAGCGAAATAGCTACAGACCGTGACATAGCCAAGGACCTATAGGCTACTCAGAGAAAAAAATATTGTAGGCAAAATAATACCTGCAATGTGTAGCACTTGAAATTTGTGTAAAATGCCTATATACCTTATTCAATAAACATTCTAGAATTTTCTTTTTTTTTTGCCCTTTAAAGCTTCCAATTTCTGACAAGCTGAATTGAATTGATGTTTATTTGCCATGAAAGTTTGCACAGACACGGAATTTGATTTGGCAGGAGAGCCTACCTAGGCAGCCATCAAAGGCGCCCACCAGAAAGATTACAGCAAAGCATAACATGAGGAGAGAGGAGGAGAGAAAAAGGCAACCCCCATACAATGCTCCTAGAGGAGTACAGTATGGGAACAGGCAAAAACCTCAGCACATAAGCCCACAAACATTAACAACACAACATTACAAACACTTGCAATGGGAAAGGGCGGTGGGGTAGACCAGCAGCATCTGGACCTGCGACCGTAATAGGCGCTGGACACAGACCCGCCAGCCACCCAGGGAAAAGCAATCGAAGGCGTTGGATGGGGGTGGGGGGGTGGTGGTATCTGTAGTAGGTGAAAGTTAGTGTGTGAGTAGGTCTGGGTTGGCGCCCTCGACCTAGGCCACAATCAGTCCGAGTCTCTCTATGCAGATAGTGTTGGCAAGGAGACGTCCTTGATCATGACCCGGGTAGAGACCAAGCCACAGATGTTGATGGTGGGGGAGTGGGAAGGGAAGAGCAAGATAGTCTCGCTTCAGCGCTCTCCAGGGGAGTTGTTTTCCAGCAACGGCCTTGGCCAAGGCCTGAGCTGGTTACGGGGCCGAAAGTAGATGAGATTGGTGTAGATGTTTAGACGAGTAGATGCGACTCAATTTTCACGTCCACCCTTCAGGAAGGCCTCCAGATCCTCAAACCTTCTTTGCTGAGCCGCGAACTTATCCCTGTTGTACTCCCTATTCTGCTGTAAGTTCACAGTCAGTGCTCCAACGGCTCTGCCCACCGTCTCAATCAGGTCGGGCAGCCTAAGGGGGCTTTTGATGGCTGCAGCCGTTTCCTTGACTTTCCGATACACAAGCCAACCGCCTAATCCACACAGCAGAAAGCCTGTAATCATGGTTCCGAAAATAAAGATGTCTTCAACATCCTCAACGGAAAGCGCCGCTAGACACACGACACGCCAATTGTCCCACGCGTCCATCGTGTAGCCAGCTGCAAACGTCCCGTCCGGACATTTGGGTTCCCCCGAACCCGAGCTTCTCTTCGAGAAGATGGTGTCAATTGCATTGAGAGACCAGCTAATTAATTCCATGCTTCCAGTTTCGGAGAGTGATGGTGAGAGAGTATCTTGAGACAGACAAGACAGACAAGACAGAGCGAAGCAGGGAAGGTCAGGGAGGGGAGGATAGAAAAATGCGACCGCCTTCGTCGAGAGCCAAGAGGGAGAGCTAGTGGTTGTTTTGATTTCATTCTGCAAGTTTAGAATTATAACAAGTGACAAAGTTACTGTGGTAATTGTTAAACAATGTCAATGCTGTTGCTGTATTTGGCTGTTCATCGAGATTGAGGAACAAAAAGTTGTCCACAATCAAGATATGTAATTTTCCTATAAAAACAAGAAATGGGGATGAACTGGTTGCTGCTGTAAAGAATATATTACTCATAGTGCTTAGATTAGGTTGTTTGGGGTGCCATAACTCAACATAAGTCATGGAAGAGAATTTCAAATCATGCCTAGCATCAGTGGCGGTGTGTCCTGGCTTAGGTCACTGAAATAATTTGTGCAACAGGCAAGGGGTCCACCTGAACAATCAATATACTTCATCACAATCAGAATCAGAATGGGATTTATTCGCCATTAAAGTTTGCACAGACAAGGAATTTGCTTTGGCAGGAAGGTGCATACAGTAAACATATAGGAATCTTACATTTAAATATGTGGTCTAACTATACTAAGGATACATAAACTAGCAATACTAAGTGGAATACAATTAAAATAAAATATACAATAAGTAAAATATAAGTTGCCAATTTACAATATAAAATACAATATAAAATACAAATATTACAGGAATTGAGTGTAGTGCAAAATGTAAATAGTTTTTAAAGACATTCAGTCAGTGTGAGCTTTGGCCTTGTTGAGGAGGCCAACAGCGGAAGGGAAGAAACTGTTTGTATGGCGTGAGGTTTTGGTCCTGATGGACCGTAGCCTTCTGCCAGAGGGGAGTGACTGAAACAGGGAATGTCCAGGGTGGGAGGAGTCAGCCACAATCTTCTTCGCCCGTCTCAGGGTCCTCGAGGTGTGCAGGTCCACGAGGGAAGGCAGAGTGCAGCCAATCACCTTCTCTGCAGTGCGGATGATACGCTGCAGCCTGCTCTTGTCCTTGGCAGTGGCAGCAGCGTACCAGGTGGTGATGGAGGAGGTGAGGATGGACTCAATTCAAGTGCACCATCATTGTCTTTGGCAGGTTGAATTTCTTCAGCTGCCGCAGGAAGTACATCCTCTGTTGTGCTTTCTTGGTGAGGGAGCTAATGTTCAGTTCCCACTTGAGGTCCCTAACAGGTCATTAGAGCTAACTCAGTTGTGAATCTAACACTACCATGTGTAGACTATAAGTAGCTAGCTACTGTGGTGAACCTGGCTTGTGTTGCCGTGGTTTACACAGTCACGCTAAACAGATGTGTTGTGATGGGCTCAAATACACACGCATTGCTATGTTTTACAACCAGAGGATTTATCGAAAGACTAGAAACCGTTTTGTCAGAATAAAAAATTAAAAACTATGCCTCTGACTGGTATTGAACCTTGAGTACCAGCACAACATCTCAGCCAATTGAGCCATTCCCAGGCATGGAATACACAATGTTCAATAACTGGATAATTAAAAAAGCTGTTTCTCAGATGGCGAGCATTGTCAGATTTGGTCCAAGTTCAAACAGCTGTATTTCAGTCATATTTTGACATATCAAGGTCAAACTTTGCATGGTACTTCAGAGGCATGTCACCTTAAAGCCTATTAGATTTGAACCATCCTTCAAAAATACATTTGATTTAGTGACACAAACATATTGAGGCAATGTGGACATTTACATAAATACACCACTTTCAGCCATTTTGTACTTGATTCAATTGCCTTACGTAACATTTCTAAATACGCCAATGATACATATCTGTACCAAATTAAAAGTCAATTAGACCTTTGGTTCAAGAGAAGAGGAATTTTGAATGTTTTCCCAAATTATCACTGTACAGGAAAATCCATCATGGCGGACCTTATGGGTCTTTGAGGCTTTTTTGTTCCACATGAAAGATGAGGCAAGCACACCAAGTTTCAGAAGAATTGGAGCAATGGGGTGGAAATGCCATCACTTTGAAAATCTGACTTTTGGGCGTGGCCTGTGGCGCCCCCTATGGTCCGATGTGGCCCATATTTGGTGTGGGGGTACCCAATTGGATGTAGTATCAATGTGCCAAATTAGAAAATTAATGACATGGGGCTTTTTGAGATATTGGGGAGCAAGGAGAGGAAAAATAATAATAAATATAGCTGCAAGCAGCGAAGCAGGTTCCTCCGCAAAATATTATAAATATGTACACTGTAGAAGATCGAGAGTTGGACAACAAGAGACCAAAACTACTTAATGTTTGGCCAACAAAAACAGGCTGAATGGGGATTTGAACTCATGAGCATAAAGTTACAAGTCAGTCTCTATCCTCTCTGCTACACACCAACTGTTGAGATTGTATGAATAGAAAGGGCAGAGTATTAGCTTTGGTCAGCTTTGCGACAAAGGTTAGGAATTTCAAGGTGAAATTGCATGAATTTGTGCAGGGTATTTCAGAATGATGTCGTCCTGTTTGACTAAACAGATAATAAAAACTATGACTGCCCAAAATATAGTGGCTGGATTCCAACCTAATACTCTATACTTTACAGGTCACCATCCCAGCCCATTGAGCTATTATCAGTGTTGAGTAGTGTCATGTTCAGTAACTGTATAAAAAAGTAAGTTGTTTCTCCTGTAGTAAGCGTTGTTAGATTCAGCCAACGTTGAAACTGCTCTAATTCAATCATATTTTGACATACCAAGGTGAAATTGTTTGTGGTACTTCAGAATGATGTCATCCCATTGAACTAAACAGATAATCAAAATTATGAAAGGCCATAAGACTATGGCTGGATTCCAACCTACGACCTTATACTTTACAGGTCACCATCCCAGCCCATTGAGCTATTCTCAGTGTTGAATATTGTCATGTTTAGTTACTGTATTAAAAAGTAAGCTGTTTCTCCTGTGGTATGCGTTGTTAGATTCAGCCAAAGTTGAAACTGCTTATACATTTCCTATAAAAATGGGACAACAGGATGACTGGGTTGCTGCTGTAAAGAATAACTTACTTATAGTTTTTATAAAAGGTTGTTTGGAGTGCCATAAATTGTCATTGAAGGGAATTTCAAATCATGCCTAGCATCAGTGGGGATGTTTCCTGGCTTAGGTTACTGAAATGAATTTGTGCAACAGACAAGGGATCAACCTGAACAATCAATTTACTTCATTAGAGATAACCATTAGCGTTATCTCTACCATGCGTAGACTACAAGTAAATTTAGTCATTTTAGCTGACGCTCTTATCCAGAGCGACTTACAGTAAGTACAGGGATATTCTCCCCGAGGCAAGTAGGATGAAGTGCCTTGCCCAAGGACACAACGTCATTTGGCACAGGCGGGAATCGAACAAACAACCTTCTGATTAATAGACCGACTCCCTAACGGCTCAGCCATCTGACCTCCAGTAGCTAGCTACTGTGGTGAACCTGCCTTGTTTTGCAGTGGTTTACACAGTCTCGCTAAACAGACGATTGGAGTGCTGTGATGGGCTCAAATAAACACCCATTGCTATGTTTTACAACCGGAGGATTGACCGGAACACTAGAAACCGTTCTGTCCAAAAAAATAAAAAATGTCCTCTGACTGGTTCCGAACCTACAACCCTTTGTTTATCAGCACAACATCTCAGCCAATTGAGCCATTGCCAGATCTGGAATCTGGCATGTTCAGTCATTAACTGGATAATAAAATAAGATGTTTCTCCAATGGCAAGCATTGTCAGATTTGGTCCAAGCTCAAACAGCTGTAATTCAGTCATATTTTTACATATCAAGGTGAAACTTTGCAGGGTACTTCAGGATGGTGTCATCTTAAAGCCTATTGGGTTTGAAAAACCATCATTCAAAATTACATTCGATTTAGTGACACAAACTTATTGAGGCAATGTGGTCATTTACATAAATACACCCCTTTCAGACATTTTTAAATTTTTTCAATTGTCTTAAGTATTATTGTTTTATATGTCAATGATACATATCTGTACAAACTTTCAAGTCAATTAGACCTTTTTTGTAGGAGGAGATCTATTTTGAAGATTTTCCCAAATGATCACTGTACAGGAAAATACATCATGGCAGACCTTATGGTTCCTTGAGGCTTTTTTGTTCCCCATGAGAAATGAGGCATGAATACCAAGTTTCAGAGGAATTGGAGCAATGGGGTGGAAATGCCATCACTTTGAAAATCGGACTTTAGGGCATGGCCTGTGGCGCCCCCTATGGTCTGCTGTGGCCCGTAGTTGGCGTGGGGGTACCCACTCAGATGTAGATATCACTGTGCCAAATTAGAAAATTAGTTACCAATACCAAGTTGAGTTATTGTGGCTTAAGGGGAATAATAATAATAAATATAGCTGTAAGCAGCGATGCAGGTTCCTCCGCAAAATATTATAAACATGTACACTGTAGAAGATCGAGAGTTGGACAACAAGAGAGCAAAACTACTTCATGTTTGGCCAACAACAATAGGCTGAATGGGAATTTGAACTCATGAGCATAAGGTTACAAGTTAGTCTCTATCCTCTCTGCTACACACCAACTGTTGAGATTGTATGAATAGAAAGGGCAGAGTATTAGCTTTGGTCAGCTTTGCGACAAAGGTTAGGAATTTCAAGGTGAAATTGCGTGAATTTGTGCAGGGTATTTCAGAATGATGTCGTCCTGTTTGACTAAAAAGATAATCAAAATTATGACAGGCCAAAATATAATGGCTGTATTCCAACCTAATACTTTACACTTTACAGGTCACCATCCCAGCCCATTGAGCTATTATCAGTGTTGAGTTGTGTCATGTTCAGTAACCAGGGTTTTTCCTACATAGAGAAAATATTGGCGCGCGCCAAAGCCGTCTGCCCGGACGCCAAAGGCCAAAAAAATCAGCGATGACGAAAAGAAAAAAGAAACCTGTGTTCATCACGCGTGCAATGCATGTCAGCGAATATGTTCTCAATAGTATGTTTCAAGTAGGCTACAGCCGAACCCTCGTTCTGTTTTGTTCAATAATAATCAAGTTGATAAGCGTGTGTTCTTGTCTGATCAATACGCAACTGTGAGGTGCGCGAATGTACAGAGCAGCCAGTAAACTGTCTTTCCGCTGCGAGGGCCAGCCCGATTTGCACGATTAATACACCTGTCGCCTTCAAATGCAAATTACATTTCCACTCAAAATGCTGACAAAAGTTTGATATACGATTTAAAACGTAGCCTCCATTGGTATTCTTAACCTGGAATGATAACATATAGGCCTAGTGCAGTGTTTCCTCTATGGCTAAAATGTTAGAGTGCATGTCGGAGAACAGCACGGACACGCACTTCACACAACAGTTGAGATAGTTTGTGTGCATCCTTGAGAACTGTAAATCGTATAACTTATGTTGTCAGTTCTTAAGCCCGTTATTGTATAAGTCTATAGTTCTTGCAAATTTAAATCAAGTTAACTGGTGATTTTCGTTGTTTGTATTCTTCCCCTGCTAACTAAATTGTACATGTCTATTGATTTGATAGCGATTGCTGCCCTTTCTCAGGTTTGTATTTTAGGTGCATTATTATGCTGAAGTAGTTTTAATTAATACAAAAGTAGGTATATTGTTAATATTTGCAACAGAATGCTTAGCCTATCAAGATCAAATGGAGCAAGCAGTGTACATGCTTCAGAGTGGCCTACCTTTAATCGATAGGCTAGGCTACTGACCATTTACAATAAGTTGTTACGTCAATTATTAATTGGCAGCATTTATGCCATTTAGAACATACTTTATAACTTTATTGCTTTAGGGGAAATAGGACGAAATTGTGTGTGTGTGTGTGTGGGGGAGGGGGGGTAGTGTAAAACACTTGGAAAAAAATAGATTGATTAGAAAAAAGAAAAAATGCATATATATTTTTTTGGGAGCACCGAAGACCCATTTTGACCCAGGAAAAACCTTGGTAACTGTATAAAAAAGTAAGCTGTTTCTCCTGTGGTAAGCGTTGTTAGATTCAGCCAACGTTGAAACTGTTCTAATTCAATCATATTTTGACGTACCAAGGTGAAATTGTTTGTGGGACTTCAGAATGATGTCATCCTATTGAACTAAACAGATAATCAAAATGATGACAGGCCAAAAGATAATGGCTGGATTCCAACCTACTACCTTATACTTTACAGGTCACCATCCCAGCCCATTGAGCTATTCTCAGTGTTGAATAGTGTCATGTTCAGTAACTGTATTAAAAAGTAAGCTGTTTCTCCTATGGTAAGCGTTGTTAGATTCAGCCAAAATTGAAACTGCTTCTACATTTCCTATGAAAATGGGACAACGGGATGACTGGGTTGCTGCTGTAAAGAATAACTTACTTATGGTTTTTTAAAAAGGTTGTTTGGAGTGCCATAACTTGTCATGGAAGGGAATTTCAAACCATGTCTAGCATCAGTGGGGATGTGTCCTGGCTTAGGTTACTGAAATGAATTTGTGCAACAGACAAGGAATCCACCTGAACAATCAATTTACTTCATTAGAGATAACCATTAGCGTTATCTCTACCATCCGTAGACTACAAGTAGCTAGCTACTGTGGTGAACCTGACTTGTTTTGCAGTGGTTTACACAGTCTCGCTAAACAGATGATTGGAGTGTTGTGATGGGCTCAAATAAACATGCATTGCTATGTTTTACAACCGGAGGATTTATCTGAAGACTAGAAACCGTTTGGTCAGAATAAAAAATTAAAAACCATGCAATACACAAAGTTCAATAAAGATAATCAAAAAAGCTGTTTCTCCAATGGCGAGCATTGTCAGATTTGGTCCAATTTCAAACAGCTGTAATTCAGTCATATTTTGACATATCAAGGTGAAACTTTGCATGGTACTTCAAAGGCATGTCACCTTAAAGCCTATAAGGTTTGAACCATCCTTAAAAAATACATTTGATTTAGTGACACAAACATATTGAGGCAATGTGTACATTTACATAAATACATCCATTTCAGCCATTTTGTACTTGATTCAATTGCCTTAAGTAACATTTTTAAACACGCCAATGATACATATCTGTACAAAATTTCAAGTCAATTAGACTTTTGGTTCAAGAGAAGAAGAATTTTGAATGTTTTCCCAAATTATCACTGTACAGGAAAATCCATCATGGCGGACCTTATGGGTCCTTGAGGCTTTTTTGTTCCTCGTGAAAAATGAGGCATGCTCACCAAGTTTCAGAAGAATTGGAGCAATAAGGTGGAAATGCCATCACTTTGAAAATCGGACTTTTGGGCGTGGCCTGTGGCGCCCCCTATGGTCCGATGTGGCCCATATTTAGTGCGGGGGTACCCACTTGGATGTAGTATCAATGTGCCAAATTAGAACATTTATGACAAGGGACTTTTTGATATATTGGGGCGCAAGGAGAAGAAAAATAATAATAAGAAGAATACCAACGATAACAATAGGTTCCCTCCTACCGGAGGAACCTAATAATAAATATAGCTGCAAGCAGCGATGCAGGTTCCTCCGCAAAATATTATAAACATGTACACTGTAGAAGATCGAGAGTTGGACAACAAGAGAGCAAAACTACTTCATGTTTGGCCAACAACAATAGGCTGAATGGGAATTTGAACTCATGAGCATAAGGTTACAAGTTAGTCTCTATCCTCTCTGCTACACACCAACTGTTGAGATTGTATGAATAGAAAGGGCAGAATAATAGGTTTGGTCAGCTTTGCGACAAAGGTTAGGAATTTCAAGGTGAAATTGCATGAATGTGTGCAGGGTATTTCAGAATGATGTCGTCCTGTTTGACTAAACAGATAATAAAAATTATGACAGGCCAAAATATAATGGCTGGATTCCAACCTAATACTTTATACTTTACAGGTCACCATCCCAGCCCATTGAGCTATTCTCAGTGTTGAATATTGTCATGTCCAGTTACTGTATGAAAAAGTAAGCTTTTTCTCCTGTGGTATGCGTTGTTAGATTCAGCCAAAGTTGAAACTGCTTATACATTTCCTATAAAAATGGGACAACAGGATGACTGGGTTGCTGCTGTAAAGAATAACTTACTTATAGTTTTTATAAAAGGTTGTTTGGAGTGCCATAACTTGTCATTGAAGGGAATTTCAAATCATGCCTAGCATCAGTGGGGGTGTGTCCTGGCTTAGGTTACTGAAATGAATTTGTGCAACAGACAAGGGATCCACCTGAACAATCAATTTACTTCATTAGAGATAACCATTAGCGTTATCTCTACCATGCGTAGACTACAAGTAGCTAGCTAATGTGGTGAACCTGACTTCTTTTGCAGTGGTTTACACAGTCTCGCTAAACAGATGATTGGAGTGTTGTGATGGGCTCAAATAAACATGCATTGCTATGTTTTACAACCGGAGGATTTATCTGAAGACTAGAAACCGTTTTGTCAGAATAAGAATTAAAAACCATGGAATACACAAAGTTCAATAAAGATAATCAAAAAAGCTGTTTCTCCAATGGCGAGCATTGTCAGATTTGGTCCAATTTCAAACAGCTGTAATTCAGTCATATTTTGACATATCAAGGTGAAACTTTGCATGGTACTTCAAAGGCATGTCACCTTAAAGCCTATAAGGTTTTAACCATCCTTAAAAAATACATTTGATTTAGTGACACAAACATATTGAGGCAATGTGTACATTTACATAAATACATCCATTTCAGCCATTTTGTACTTGATTCAATTGCCTTAAGTAACATTTTTAAACACGCCAATGATACATATCTGTACAAAATTTCAAGTCAATTAGACCTTTGGTTCAAGAGAAGAGGAATTTTGAATGTTTTCCCAAATTATCACTGTACAGGAAAATCCATCATGGCGGACCTTATGGGTCTTTGAGGCTTTTTTGTTCCTCATGAAAAATTAGGCATGCACACCAAGTTTCAGAAAAATTGGAGCAATAGGGTGGAAATGCCATCACTTTGAAAATCGGACTTTTGGGCGTGGCCTGTGGCGCCCTCTATGGTCCGATGTGGCCCATATTTGGTGTGGGGGTACCCACTTGGATGTAGTATCAATGTGCTAAATTAGAAAATTTATGACAAGGAACTTTTTGAGATATTGGGGCGCATGGTTCCTCCTACCGGAGGAACCTAATAAGAATACCAACAATAACAATAGGTTCCCTCCTACCGGAAGAACCTAATAATACCAACAAACACAATAGGGTCCTCCTGTCGGAGGAACCCTAATAAATCATGTCTGATAACCACAATATTGTTAAGGTTATTCAACGTTATATCAGTTAAGACCACAATGATGGCATTAACAATGACAGTGAGCTAAAGCAACACTCCTTGAATGTGTGTGCGTCTCCCTAAGCTTGCGCAAATGTGTGTGTGAGAATTTGATGCAGGCGCATTTGGAAGAATACCTAGCAATTAGCCAAGCATAAATATTTCTAATATTGACAATAAATCTACTTCAAACCAACCCAAAATGCCTGTAAAGTAGCCCAATATGTGTTGGGTGTACAACAAAGGAGTTACCACTAGTTCTAATAGATGTCTCCATATTTAAAACGTAAAAATGACTGGTGGATTAATAATTTCCTTGTTTTCTGCTGCTTTCGGGGACTTTCCACATCAGCACCCATTTTCCAGTGTCATGTAACTGGATCTAGTTAATGGCGTAATGTTATGGGCATGGAGATGAGGCTACGACAAGGGGCCGGGGAGCAGGGCGGTAGGATAAAGCAGGGCTAGACGTTATATACTGGACACACACCACGAATAAAGGGAGACTTCTCAAGTTTTATAAAACATGTCACAGAGTATTCATTCCGTAAGCAGAAGCTTGTACACCCAGTTCCTCTTTTCTACGCTACTACACTTTGACTTTGAAACTTTCATGTAGTCCCATACTATACCAGTTACAGATATACAACACAGATGAGAGTGAATAAGAGATAATGGTAGTGAGATGGTGTTCCACTGTTTTGCTTTTCTTTTTCGCCATCCTACGAAACATTTCTGGGCACCACTGCTTTTGTTAGTGCCTGCAATGCTGGGAAGAAAACAATTTGACAACAATAATATTTAATGTAACTGGCCTTTCTAACAGCACATCAGGGGGGTATTCCAGGTAGCGGGTTTAACAAACTCTGAGATTAACCCTGAATTCTGAGTTGAGTTACTCTAATATGGGAAACTCTGAAAATTCGGTTCCAGAAAAACTGATATGAATTTGTTAACTCAACTCGGAGTACGTCAACTCAGAGTTAAGCGCGGGCATGAGAACTATTAAAAGCCAACATCAATGGAGTTCCGATTCTAGGATCCACCATGGCACACGGCGAAAAAAAACTTTGCATACTCCACCAAACTTCAGATACAAGTTTTATTTCGTGTTTATGGTCGAGCACATATTCCAGGAAAAAAGCAACACGGCTGTAGCAGCGTATACAAGTGGCGTGGGAGATAATTGCTGCCGAGTCAATGCATACATTTGAAGGCAATAGCCAGTCCATAAATGGAACATTTAACCCCACTGTTTGTTAATATTACAGGAGAAAAAGTGTTCAATGTTTTATTAAATGTAAAAACATACTACGAACCGGTAATGCATATTTTGCTTGGGCTATACGCTTGTGATTGTAGCCTCGACGTCACCTTAGTTTTAATCATATTCGACATGATACTAAGTAAATATCAATTGGTGCCTATTTCAATTTGTAGTAGCAGTTTCCCCCAACAGAATGTTTTTCATCAAAAGATGAGGATGATGATTAAGATGACGAAGAGACATTGACTGCTGCTGCAGAAATGGATGCAAATAATTATGTATGTAGCTACTGGTAGTTCTCTCAACATCTACTTTTATTTAGGCTACAAGCTTGTACGGAATTTTCAGTTACACTGACATTGTGAGAATAATGAATATTAAATAAACAATTTACACATTCTGATCCTGTTGAACAGAGCATGGATGCTGTATACAGTGAGATGTTCATTTAATGGCAAGTTAATTTTGCATGTGGAACTGTGAAATGTAGCTAATGTAATCTCATGTATACCCCGTTACAAGTAAATGAGTTGTACAAATTGCACCTCGTGAAGAAAGTGCCAAAAACTGACCAAGAGATGGTGTAGGCCTACTTAAGGAAGAAGAATAAAGGCTAATCTCCAATTTTTTTTACTGGAACACCAGTTACGGGAGGGTGCATGGTCACAGGTGATGTCAATTGTAGGAACAATAACCTACAGTAATATTAATTGTTGAATTTGCTGAATTTCTATTTTGACCAAGAGATGAAGTACATAGGGCAGAAGAATAAAGGCTGATCTTGTAAGGCTATTCACCTGCCCCCACCTCTCATATGGTAAAATATGGAGTTACTGGATGGAGTCTCAACTTGATGGCTCTCACATCTTTGTAACTTACTGTAGCATTGCTAGACATGTTGATAAGTAAGGGTCAAGATTCTGGTGTGATTGTAGTTGTTCTTGGTTATAAAAGGAATTGTGAAGCATTGTTCTGTGGATTCTTGATCTCCTGAGACCTTCTCCTCAGCTCTGGCTTGGCCTAGGCCTACTCCTTCTTCCTCACCTCATGCTTTCTATCTCTGGTTTACAATTATCATGGTAGAGTAGGCATAAGAGTTAACTTAATTGATTGCATTCATTTGCAATATAATAAAATGATTATATTATTTAACCTTAATTTGACCATTCTTGCTCTGATTTAACCCAAAGAGTCAAATAACTGTAATTCCATTGGTATTGGCATTATTTGGTTAATGTTAATACACTGTTCAGTTTCCCATCTTCCTTGAAACCATAGGGGAATTAGTTTTGGTTGTTTGGCCAATAAATTGACCCCAAACAATGTTGAAATAGATTTGCTGAAATAACAGTTACAGGACGGTAGCCTACATCATGTAAATTGTAGGAATCATATGAATCATGTAAATTGTAGGAACAATGGCCGATAGAAATAGACTACTCATTGTTGGATTTCTATATATATGTATAACTAAGCAAATTAAATTTAGTTCGAGATCGCTCGGCTGAACCAGGAAATGATATGCCGTGTCTGCCAACGCTATCAGGCTAAGAAAGTGGGAGGGGATCGGTAGAAACGCAGAGTTTCGCATGGAAAACCTGCTAGCGAGCAGGTTAGTTTCAAGGAGTAAGTTACCATGGAAACTTACCAAAAGGTTTCGTTACCTCTCTTTCTGGAACGTGGAACTCGGAGTATGCGTCTTTTCAGGGTTAAACAACTCAAAGTTTTCATTAAACCCGCTACTTGGAATACCCCCTGGGCCCAGCTTGGCACCCCAATGGTCTAGAACCTCCCATAGTTGCATTGCAAATCAAAACGAGAGCCTTTTCATTAGTCCCAGTGGCAGACTCATGCTGTTTGAGGTTGTCAAATATCACCAGACATGGACTTCTGCCTAAATTGACATGCACCAACTCAGAGCAATGAGTTTCAACAACCATTAGCACAGTTATTCAATTTGTTGACTCTACTCTTAATGCAAGACTATGTTTAAGTTATTGTCTGAAATTCTTTGTCGGCAACTGTTTATGGAGGAACCCTCCCTCACCAAATTGCTTTGGTCATGCTTTCTTAAAAGTCTAGTCCTTAGTTTAGATGTGCTAAAGAAGATGATAACATGACCAAGCTGTGTTTGGTTGATTCAACTGTATAGTTCTGAAGAAGAAGACCTTCTGTTTCTTTTAACAGTAGAATTAGCTGTGGCCAAACTAACCACAGAATGCCTACTAGTCTAAAATGGCTACTAGACTAAGGAGTGAAAGTGCGAGCTTGGTACTGTTGGGGCCATGTATGGTTATGGTTTTTGAGTCAAACAACTTGCTCAATGATTAAATGTCTGTCAAATGTCAAATCCAACTTTAAATGTATAAAAGAGAGAATTAAACCTAGAGGTTCAAAAGGCTATGTTTGTTTAAACAAATGACAGACAGGATTTGGGGAAAAAGCTCGAGAAATTAGCCAAGCATACATATTTTAAATATTCACAATTAATTAACTTTTCATCTTACATTGAACTATTTTTCAGATTAGTGGGGGTGCCGTTATAGGTTCTAGAAGCTTTTTCGTTCCTCATGAGAAATAAGGCATACGTAATGAATTTCAGAATTTTGGGACAAATGGGATGCAAATGGAATCACTTTGAAAATGGACAATTGGGGCGAGGCCTGTAGCGCCACCTATTGTCTCACATGGCCCATGTTTGGTATGGTAGTTACTAATGGTCTGCAGTTTCAACATGCCAAATTTCACAACTTTTTACCTTTGTGCTCTAGGGGCTGCCATTGAATCCCATGGGTAAAACATTATAATAATACCACCAATAACAATAGGGTTCCCTCCTACCGGAGGAACCCTGATAAAACTAACAATAACAATAGGTTTCCTCCTTACGGAGGAATCCTAATAATAAGAATCCCAGCAATAACAATAGGTTCCCTCCTACCGGAGGAACCCTAATAATAATACCAACAAATACAATAGGGTCCTCCTGACGGAGGAACCCTAATAACAGTTTAAATGTTTATTACCAACTACCAAATAGCGCAAATTCGTTGGAAAAATAAACCTGCCATATGGACTTTAAGGAACAGTGTGAAATACCCCCAAAACCCAGTCAATCACCCCTTTTAGGCTAACTTAACATAAGTCGGGAGAGGTATGCAGCTGACACGAGTTAACGTTGATGTAACAACTTTATATTCATCAGTAGCTACATAGCTTTAGGTGGCCTGGCTGGTTATCACAAACAAAATCTGGCAAGCAACTGAAACGCCCTGAAACATTACAGAATGTTACATACAGTATAGCTAATACTCGCTAAATCTCTGTGTAATGGGGGGAAGAGAATTCTGAAGAGTTTTGGTACAGAGGCAGATTGCAAAGGTTAGGTAGCTAGCTTTTCTAGCCTTACGGCTAACCTTTTTTTAATGTTTTCTTTCTAAATGCTGGTAAAAGCTTGATGTGAGCATCTCTTTTCACAAGCAGTATGTTTTCTATTGTACATCATTGTAAACTTTTTGTGGTTCAGGTAAACAAATATAATTATAGCTGATTTGGCCAACATCTTCCGACAGCCCCTGTTTCACCTATCTTCCTCATTCACTTGTGGGATGCGAGGAGGGGTGATGGGTAATTTCAAACTAGAAGTTGGAATTGGTTGCATTTGAAGCATGACATTTTACATCCAATAACAGTAATGATATTAACAAATAAATTAAATAATGCACAGGCAATGTAGTGATATTCCCGCATTTGTGGTCTTGACCTGTCTTGAAATAAAATCATGAGTCCTCTTTGTCCGAGGTAAGACCGAGTAAAAATGAGGTTGATTCCGAGACGAGACAGAGAATTTCAAAATGTGGTCTTGAGACCAAGACCGGTCTTGAGTACTACAACACTCAGACTGGGTGAGTGTGTAAGCAATCAGACCAGTTAGTTCTCAAATATTTATAAGAACCTCTGTGTGTGTGTGTACAAATTAAAATGGGTTCTGCATACATCCTCTTAATAAGTAGACGTTGTTTGGATAAGCATTTCGACATTAAATCATTTGTCCTCCACTTGATCCTCACTTTGAGCTCAGATTATGAACAGCAGGCAGTGACACTACTGCCAGGACGTAAATAGCTTCTAGTTTTGTACTTAAACATACCTACCTGAATCTGTGTATAAGCTATCTTCTACTAGGAACCACAAAACCCATGTGAGTGTGTGTACTGAGAGTATTCTGTATAAACAGATACAGGACCAGACACTGGGATTCTGCGGAGTTCTAGATTACGTTCTCGAAGAGTTGCATGGAGTTCATGATGTTCTCGTCCTGAGAGACAGAAAGGAAAATGTGTTTGAGAGAGAAAGAGCAAGAACAATTGTATGACAGTTGGGGCCGTACTATGGAGGGGAGAGTGGGAAGGGTGCTCTAGGGCGAGGGACTATATGGAAGAGTAGGGGAGACCGGAGAAGAATGTAAGGGAGATGGTGGGTGTGATTAACTTCTAACATTGTAAGGTTAGGTGGCGGGATGAAAGGAAATGACCTTCTGGCAAGTTTCTATGAACTCCTCAATGGTCACCACACCATCTCTGTTTCTGTCCATTTTCTGATGGTGGGAAGGAGGGAAAGGAAGAGGAAAGAAACATAGTTTCAAAGAGTTTCTCAATCAAAACATGAAGCTGCAGATGGTACTGTATATCAGAGTATTAATGCACACCTTCACGTGTTTCTGTACATGTGAATGTTAGTGTGTGTCTGTGTGTAAACCTGAAAGAACTTGTCCACATGCTCAGACGGAGCCTCATCCCGGACGCTGGGGTAAGTGTATCGACCCATCATGTCATAGATTGACTTCATAATCGCCAGCATCTCCTAACAGAGCAGGGGAAGGAGGGTGGGAGGAATAGGTGGAGAACTGAGTCCTTAATCTGGGATACATTCTAGCCCACTTGTCTTCCTCCTTGGTAATGTGTTGTAGCCTACCTCCTTGGTGATGTATCCATCCTTGTTAATGTCGTACAGGTTGAAAGCCCAGTTCAACTTCTCAATGACTGAGCCCCTCAGCAACACAGACAAGCCAATCACAAAGTCCTCAAAGCGGATTGAGCCATTCCTGTCCATGTCAAACGCATTGAAAAGGAAGTGAGCATAGGTGGTGGCATCTGGAGAGAGAAGGGTTAGGGTTAGGGTCTTTCCTTGATTTACTTTACTTCACACCAGAACTTCTGTGTGTGCATACAGCGTGTGAGTTTGTAAGAGGTGGATTGCAGAGAGAGGGAGAAACAGAGTTAAAGGGAGAGAGAGAGGGTGTGTGTAAAAGAGAAAGAGAGGGAGGGAGAGTGTGTGTGTGAGAAACAGAAGTAGATCTCAGTCGAAACTTCTAACCTCCTTGGGGAAAGAATTGAGAATAGATGGTCTTGAAAGTCTCCTCATCAACCAAGCCACTAGGACACTCCTGCCAATCAGAAAGACCCACAGTATGGAGAGAGGAACCAAAGGGAGTAGAGGTAGGGGAAGAGAGATATTTTAGGGGATTAAAATAGTAGCATTAATGTGATAGCATGTGGTAAATGAGATATTGCCAGTTAACCGTCCAGTCGTCCAGCCCCAAACATACATTCTTGAACCCTCTGTAAAGAGACTGCAGCTCCTTCTTGGTGAACTTGGTCTGCGTCTGCAGCTGGTCCAGCCCCTCCGGCTGGTGACGCACTGTGGACAACTCTAGATCACTGTCACTGCTGTCTGCAAAAGGGAGACAGGGGGAAGAGACATACAAGAGAGAGTGGAGAGAAACGGGGTAGAAAGTGATGCACAAAGAAAGAGGAGGGATTAAAAATGGGTTAGGAAGGTATGCACAAAGAAAAATGAGGGATTATTGAATGAGTCAAACCAAAAGATAGGTGGTCAAGTGTATTAGAGCAGTGCAGAGAGAGTAGGGGTTAGAGGGAGAGAGAAATCAGGGGATATATATAGCAAGAGTGAGAGAGAGCAGGGGAGAGACAGTAGGCAAAAGAGTTAGAGAGAGAAAACGGGAGAGAAAGCAGACTAGAGAAGTAAAGAGCAGCAGAAAGGTAGAGAGAGAGCAGAGGGTATAGAGGTAGACATGAGGAAATACATTCCTTTAGTGTTTTTCATTTAATATGTAACATTGTCAGGATTGGTATATAACAAATAGCCAGATTGGAGGTGCCATGGTAGCTAACTGGGTAGAGTGAGTACCATGTGGAATGAGGCCCACATGCAGCAGCTGGGGTTTGTTTCTGGCTCAAGCCATTTCTGCATGGCTTCCCCTCTCTCACCACCATACATTTTCCTGACTAACTGTCACTGTCCAAAAATCAAATATCAATATATACACACACACACACACATATATATATATATATATAATATATATATATATATATATATATATATATATATATATATATATATATATATATATATATATATATATATATATATATATATATATATATATATATATATATATATATAATATTATATTTATTTATTAGGTAGCCAGATTAGTTCAGGTTCATCTTGCAATTCTTCCTATACCGATGTTAAACTGCTCAACATCATAAAATAGGAATGATCCACTCCCAGAGAAAGCACTTTGTGGGGAGTAAAAACCTTCAACCACATTAAGGGAGGGTTCTTCTAGCAAGACAATAACTTTTAATTAGGACATGCTCACCATCTTCACACAGACAGTGGAGAGAGAGAGAAAGAAAGGAATAAAATAAAAAAGAGATTTAGGACATATCATAGAGATGCAGAGAGTAGAGAGAAGGAAGGTATGAATACAAAGAGAGGGGAGAATGAAGGAGGGAGAAAGGGAGGGGATGGAAACAAAGAGGTAGAGAGGGTATGAAAAGAACATAGAAATGAAGAGTCAGAGATACGCATCTACATGTTGCAGCACAGTGTCGTTGAAGTGACTGACACTTATAAGAGAAGCAGAATTGAACAGTAAAGAAATAGCAGGTTGAAGTCATGTAGACTCGTCCTGAATACTCCTAACCAAAACACTCTTATTTAATACTCCTCATACGTACTCATGCTGAAGACTCTTTTTATACACTTCAACTGAATGTCTCACTTGCATCTTACTTAAAACTCCTACTGAACACCCCCTTAACACTCCTACTGAAGACTCTTCCTATACATTCATACTGAACACTTTCATTCTATACACTTCTACTTACCACTACTGAACACTCCTCCAGTCCTCCTATACACTCCCCCTAAATAATCCGACTGAACATACCTACAGAACACTCCTTTTCAACCCTCTGACTTAATATTCCTTCTGAAAAAAGCCTTCTGAACTTCCCATCCCCTCACCCGTCTCTGTGATGTCAATGAGGCCCAGCAGGTGCATCAGTTTCAGGAACATGAAGACCAGACAGACGATGCCCACTGTCTGCAGTCCTTCCGTCTCCCACCTCACACTCATCTTCTCCTCCTCCGTCTGGGTCTCCCCCTCACTCAGCCTCAAACCGGTCTATACCCTTCCTTTACCACTCCCTTACCACTCCTCTACACCTTCTCTACCACTCCTCTACACCTTTACACTTATATCACTCCTCCACCACTTCTCAACATCTCCTCTACCACTTCTCTACACCTATTCTACCACTCTGCTACACTTTTGCACCTGCTCTACACCTTTACACCATCTCTACCACTCCTCTTTACCTCCTTTACACCTCCTGTAACACTATCACTCCTTCTCTACCTCTCTTCCTTTGCTTGCTCTCTCTGCCTCCTTTTTAAATACTCTTTCAGTTCTCTCAGTTAGTTTTTAGCTCTCTCTGTTGTTTCTCGCCCTACTCTCTTGTCTTGTCGTAGTGTCTCAGTTCAAGCAGAAATGGAGTGGAAACTGATTCCTCTACTAAATGACTGAACGTCTACATTCTCACACGATCATTACATGTCACAATAATCTCTCCAAACACCTCCCTCCGTTCACTTAGCCTTCCTTCTCCCTCCCTCTACGTCTTTCTAATTCTTTACCCATATCCCTCCCTCCCCCTCCCTTCTACCTCCCTATGGAGTGTCAGTATAACAGAAGATAGATCCTAGATAACTGACTTTCTGCTCCATTGGTTACATCTTGTAGAGATATAGATATAGATTGCATCCTATATCAAGGATTACAACCTGTTTCAAACATTACATACTGTACCAAGGATAACATCCTTTATCAAATATTACGTCCTATATCAGAGATCACATCCTGTATCAGAGATTGTATGTCTCTCCATTTGTCTTTCTCCCTGGACAGAGGTATTATGTGGTATTGAACTGATCTGCCACTAAAGTGGAGGTAACACCAGAGCAGGCGTCCCAAATCCTCAGATGCCTCTGTAATCCAGTTCCAGTCTGATTGCTCCCCTGCCTCCCCTCAGTTCATTACCACAGAATGAAGCCAGCACTCAACGGACAGCATGCCACTGAAGCAGCGCTACACAGTCATGCAGTATGACAGTAATACCTCTGATAGATCCCCTGGGCTCTGTCACACTTCAAAACTCATCTCTTGACTTCAACATTCCTAAAACATAAGAGATGTGGATAGACATCAGGACGACATCCTTAGATCTACACACAGACACCCTCGCTCACACACATGCACATCAATACAATGACGCTCGGAGACAGGCAGTTCTAGCCAATACATGCACAGTTTAGGAAAATCAGTTTTGGAGAATGCATGCGCAGACAAAGCAGTCCAGTACGACGCATTTTCAAAGAGGCACGAGTACACTCTAGAAAATGATTCACAGGACCTTTAGTCAGTACTCAAAAATATCAATTGTTGTTTGATAAAAAATCAAGTTTGATGATTTTGTTAGACTTTTTGATTGTAATTGTAATTTCAATTTCAGCCCCAGTGACACATAATTTCAAACTTTTGGTTTGGCATAGAATCTTGAGTGAGTCAAACTTAAAATCTTCTATTCAGTAATAAAAAGTTAAATTTAAGTTCTTGTACTTAATATTTTATTTACAACGATTTATTTTCCGCTTGAATTTCTCCTGCGCACCTGCATGTCACGGAACGTGATCGGAACGTGGTCTGGTTCAAACAGATTGAGGCAGACAAGAGCACGTTTGGGTGAGTGTGAGGTGAGTGTTATTACAATTAGCCTACAAAAAATACAAAAAACTTTGTCTCTAAACAGCTTTATTTCTTACGATTGTGATTATAACGTAGCCTACTCTGTTATGTTGAATGTGAGCTGAGTGTTGAATTAGACATATATACTATTGTGTCAATTAGCTAGCCTAACGTTAGCTAGCCTAGCTTCTCAAATATAGCCAACAGACCAGCATGTTGAGTTAACAAGACTGTAATTGTATGATTTAAGTACTTTGCATTATTTGGATTATGTTGGCGAGCTATTTACTCCGTTAGTTAGTAATGTTATAGCCAACTAGTGAGCTTCTTGGTATTTTAGCCTTAATATTTAGTTTTAAGCAAATTTGCAAGGTAGACCAGCACGTGCTCTGAATACCGTTGGGGGAAAAGGGGGTGACATTTTTGCATTCATTCAGAAGTCTGTGGATGAGCTAGACATGAAATAGCTAGCTGAAAACCAGTGGCGTAGTTATTATTAAGTATTTCAGCGTAAATATTGGAAAAAAACTACTAGAAATCCATTAAATACCATTTATAAACATTTTTTTGTTGCAATATTGTATTTGAATTACAGTTGTTTGTGGTAGGCTAACAGGCTATGTATTTTTGCTGAGTGCAGCATCTCGGAATTGCACATTTTGTTAAACGTTTTGTAAAGGTGGTATAAAGAACCAAAAAAAAAGAAAGAGAATTGATCGTTTATCTAACTACGTTTGCGGCATTGGGGAGGCTATGTCCTAAGTGTTAATCAGTTATAGGTTTTTGTAAATCTGTCAGGACGACCAGCAGGTGCTGTACTGAGGAGAAAAGGGGAGATATTTTTGCATTGATTTGGTAGACTTTGAGTTACCTGTATATCTATCTCCTACAATGCGTTGGTCTTGCAAAATGTGCACATTTGAGACCTCTACTTAAGTCCAGCTATCAAAACATTTTAGATTACGTCATAGCCACGGTGGTCAACCATTACCTTGTCCTCACTTTGATTGTTTTTGTTCATTTAACACATGGGGTAGCCTTACGTCACATCTGTCAAGAAAACACTTAACTCAACAAACAGAGACATCTAAAATACTCAGTTTCTATTGCCAGTGCTGCAGTGAAGGCACAATCTCTGATGAAAAAGAGTATTTTGCACATCTTGGTCGACATCTGCAAAAGTCGCCGACATTAGCAGTCGGTTCCCTTAACCCACCTTTCCTACCCCCTCACCCTCCATTACTGACCTAACTAAATGTCTAAACTCCTTCTCTCCCCTGTCCGGGGCAGAGCTCTCTGACCTCATTCTCTCTCATCGCCCCACCTCCTGTCCCCTTGATCCTGGATCCTGGATTCTCTAAAACAATTGAACGTGCTGTATCTAACCAACTGTCTAACTTCCTTTCTCAGAACAACCTGCTCGACCCCAACCAATCGGGCTTCAAGACCGGCCACTCCACAGAGACTGCCCTCCTTTCAGTCACCACTGCCCTCCAGTCTGCCAGAGCGGCTTCCAGGTCATCCTTCATCATTCTGCTGGACCTTTCTGCGGCGTTTGATACGGTTAACCACCAGATCCTGCTCTCCAGACTTTCTGAGATGGGCATCACTGGCACTGCACTCCAGTGGATCTCATCCTACCTGTCGGGAAGATCCTACCAGGTCTCCTGGGGAGGCAAACTGTCAGGCCCTCGCCAGCTCTCCACTGGTGTCCCACAGGGCTCCGTCCTTGGTCCCCCCCTCTTCTCTCTGTACACCACCTCACTTGGACCAATCATCACCTCCCATGGCTTCTCCTACCACTGCTACGCTGACGACACGCAGCTGTACCTGTCGTTCCCTCCGACCGATCCGGGGATCTCAGCTAGGATTGAGGCCTGCCTCGCAGACATCTCCGCCTGGATGACTGAGCACCACTTCCAGCTGAACCTTGCCAAAACGGAACTTCTCATCATCCCGGCCAAACCCTCCATCTCCCATGACCTCTCAATCACCCTGGGATCTGCGACGGTGACCCCCTCATCCTCTGCCAGGAACCTTGAGGTTACCATGGATGACGAGCTCTCCCTCACGGCCCACATTGCTGCGGTCTCCCGGTCGTGTAGATTCATCCTCTACAACAACCGGAAGATCAGGAGATACCTGTCTGAGCACTCCACCCAGCTGCTTGTCCAAGCACTTGTCCTCTCCAAGTTGGACTACTGCAACTCGCTGCTCGCCGGTCTCCCATCATGCGCAACCCGCCCTCTTCAGAGGATCCAGAACGCAGCGGCACATCTGGTCTACAATCTACCCAGACGCTCCCACGTTACCCCGCTCCTCATCTCCCTCCACTGGCTACCCATAACGGCCCGCATCAGATCCAAGACCCTGGTCTTCTTCAAACAACCGCCTGGTGGTCCCACCTCTCAAGACTGCCCCCGGTCCCAGCACAAGCTCTTCTCCTGCCTGGCACCCCAGTGGTGGAATCAACTCCCCACCTCCATCAGAGACACGGACTGTCTCTCCACCTTCAAGAGAAGGCTCAAGACGCACTTGTTCCGGGAGTACAATGGTACTTAGGAATGGTTTGCTGAACCCAACGCTAGTTTCCTCAAGGATCACAATGACTCTTGCTTAGACTGTTGCTCTTGTTGGTTAGTGGTAGCTGATTTAAACTGTTGTATTCTATTTTGGTTAATCCTATTTTTATTGCTTTCCTACAGGTACACCTGCACTTAGAGATTAATGTTGTGTAATTTTAACTTGTTTAACTACATGCTCTTATGGTTTCTTCCCTTTAGCACTATTTTTTGGTTGTTCACAATATGTACTTCTTGTTTTTGACTACCCGCAATGCTGTGGGGCTATCTTGTTGTTATTATCAGTGACCTATGCACTTTGTAAAGCTCTCTCTTGGAAGTCGCTTTGGATAAAAGCGTCTGCTAAATGAATAAATGTAAATGTAATGTAAAAGCAAGAAACTGTTACCTGTGTTATCAAAAATTGCAATTTTAAAACGAACATCTACGGAACCTTTACTTCCCACAAAAGTTGCAAGCATACTCCCCATTCATGGGTGACTTTAAAGAAGACTTGCTAAAGACGATTTGTAAACTCTTCAGATACAGATGATTTCAGTGATCGAATTGTTCAGGAAGATGAGCGATCTGATATTGAGAACATTGGAGGAGATTATGTTGATGTCAGAGAATTGTCTAAGTTAATTAAAAAACGTTGGGTCATTTGATGTTGAAGCTAGACTGCATATTTAATGTACCCAACAGATGCATTGACGAAGTCGTAGAGGAGTTGAATTTTATTTTGCATTCAGCTTCGACTCCCATCATTATAGACCTTTTACAGTCTTGTTTGAAGAGACACAACTGTGAAATTGATGAAGCCATTGTGTCAGAAATGGTGACCTGTGTGATGCTAACCCCATCAGCTTTGCCCTGGGTGGTGATGGTCGTCTTTTCACTGCCTACAAAAGAAGACAGTATTTTAAAGAGCACTTTTCTGTAGTTGAACCCATTGAGTATGTTCTCAGTAGGGAAAAGAACAGCTTC
This sequence comes from Hypomesus transpacificus, assembly GCF_021917145.1. Classification (NCBI taxonomy): domain Eukaryota; kingdom Metazoa; phylum Chordata; class Actinopteri; order Osmeriformes; family Osmeridae; genus Hypomesus; species Hypomesus transpacificus. The sequence continues at coordinate 56,687 of NW_025813867.1, forward strand.
CAGTATGTCCCCATTCTGGAATCATTACTTCAGGTTTTGAGCAGGAAAGATCTACAAGAGTTGATCTTGCGTGAGGAAGAAACTAGGCCTAATCTGTATGAGTCGTTTCATGATGGCACTTATTACAAAAACAATAAGCTGTTTTCAGGAAGTGATCTTACCATTGCTCTCAATCTCTATGTGGATGACTTTGAGATATGCAATCCCTTTGGTACATCCAGGAAAAAACACAAAATCACAGCTGTGTATTGGGTGTTAGCTGATGTCCCCTCAGTACTTCGATCTACCCTGAACTCAATTTCTTTAGCAATTTTGTGCAAAGCCGTGGATTTAAAGAGATTTGGTTACAATACTGTGTTGGAGCCACTGCTCTGATCTTGTGGTCTTAGTAGAAGAAGGACTGTTTGTTCCAGCATTGGGTAGAAGAGTCAAAGGCACAGTGTTTAGTGTTGTTGCAGACAATCTAATCAAGCAGGCACATTCAATGTGGGGATTTGTCGAGAGCTTCTTCGGTCTGCAGATTTTGTCTAGGTGAGCGGTCAACATTTCAAATAGGAGAAGTGAGAACAGGGGCATTCCCACCCAGAACTAAAGAACAACACAAACTTCACATTCAGGCTGTACAGGAAAATGCCAGTTTGACTCATGCGTGTGGAGTGAAGAGGCAGTGTGCACTGACAGGAAAGCTGAAATATTTTGATGTTTTGTCTGGCTATCCACCTGATGTGTTGCACGATCTCTTAGAAGGTATAGTGCCGCGTGAAATGGTACTGTGCCTCTGTGTTCATTCAGAATAAATTCTTCACTCTTGAAGAGCTGAACAAATGCATCAAAGAGTTCCCCTATAAATGGTCAGACAAGAGAAATGCACCACAGCTTGTCCCTGTGAACTTTGCTGCACGGAAAACTGTTGGTGGGAATGCCCATGAAAACTGGACTTTACTGCGACTTCTGCCGCTCATGGTTGGATCAAAAATCCCTGAGGGTAACCCAGCATGGGAATTGCTTCTTGTGCTTAAAGACATTCTTGAGCTTGTTGTAAATCAAGTCCACACTGAGTAGACTATTTGCTACGTAGATAACAAGATATCTGTGCACAGACACAGGTTTTTTGATATTTTTCCACAGGAAAAACTCATTCCAAAACATAATTTTCTGGAACATTATCCTGAACTGATCAGGGCATATGGCCCTCTGGTTTCACTTTGGACCATGCGGTTTGAGGCAAAACACAGTTTTTGTGTGCTGTGTGTTGTCAGGCATACTCATTGCTTCCTAAATATTCTGCTGTCACTCTCTATGAAGCATCAGTTCATGGTTGCATACAACCAACACGATTCCAGTGTTGTCACACCTCTACAGGCTACAACACTGTCTACAGTTACTGTTAGTGTGCTAAGACAGGATATCCAAGAAGCACTGGAGGCTAAGTTTCCTGGTGAGACTTTTGTCCAAATAGCTAATAGTGTTTGTTACAGGGGCACCAAGTACACAAGTGGAATGATCTTGGCTAATGGTGCCACGGGTGGTCTGCCAGATTTTGGGGAATTTATCCAGATTGTGGTTGTGAAGGGTATCATTGGATTTATTGTGAAATGCTTATGTGCTTGGTCAGTTGAGCACCTGAGAAGCTATGTGCTTGAAAAAACGGGTACTGTGAAAGTGCTTGAGCCAGCTGAGCTATCAGACATGTTCCCTTTAACATCTTACATGTTTGGTGGAAAAAGCATTACGACTCTTAAGCAATTCATTGTTGTTCCATAGATGGCTACCATTGTTGTGTTATCCACCTATCATTCTACCTATGTTTTAGAGAAGCAATCCTCCTCCCACAACAACCCAGGCAGCCCAGTCAGGAGCCAAAATGGCCACATTGTAAGTCTGATAGAGAGCCTTATAGAAAATATAATGCAACACGTAGGGTTGTTTAGCTTGCCCAATAGCCTGCAAGCACAGAGCTTAGGAAAGTTGTCCTATCCTGGCCTCCACACTGTGATGTGTACTTTTGGAGGGGGGACAGACAAATCGAGAGGGATAACTGATTTTGCCAAGACTGTACATGTAAATCTGTTTCTACCCTTCACATAAAATTGCATATTGTGCACATTTAATATTCACTGAACCGTTTCACCAACATAAAATACTTTTTTACAGCTTGCAAATGTCACATCCAGCCCAGCTCAGAGTGATTCTTGCGGATCATGATGTGCGTAAACTGCAGTTACCTTCCGGAATCCCTGAGATAATGAATGACCTTCAGTTAGTCATTCGTGACACATTTGGGATTGTTGGAGATTTCAGTCTGCACCATCAAGATGTCGATTTTGGAAATGAGTTTTTTACACTGTTGTCAACAACAGACATCAAGGATAGGGACACAATTAAAGTTGTGTATATCCTGGAACCCCCTACAATATCTTTGACCTTAACTGATGTGACCAATGACTGTGTTCGGCCTTTGGAGCAATCTCCTGAAGACACCTTTTCTGTGTCAAGCAATGTTACACTACTTCTCTCATCAGTTGAAGATGGTGGCCCAGGCCACCGTTCTCAGCGTTGGCCCTCTTGATTTCACATTCCCCGCTTTGCTTACAATACAGAGATTCAACTTCAGTTGGCCAATGAAAGCCTCAACAAGGATGGGACTCTTTTCAGTGGTAAAAACATTCTCCCACTACTTCCAGACGTTCTTGGAAAACTAGCTGAGGCTATTTATGAGTATACTGCGTATCCATTCAGTTTGCAGATAAGTCAAGTAGCAGAGGCCTTGACTGAAAAAGATCATTGTCTCAAAGAACCAGGGTCCTTTAATGGATGTTATGGATGGACACAGCGCCTGAAATTCAAGATGAACAACTTCAGATCCAAACTGCGAGGTCTTGGCTGTCCGGAACTTGAAGTAAATTCACTCAAGAGGAAGGCAATGCACGATAGAAACAAAGAAGGCTGAGGTCAACTACCTACCACCTCATGCTCAAGGTGAAACTACTGAAAGTTTGGAAAAAGAGCCAGAGGAGCTCCGAAATGAAGTGATGAAAAGAGAGAACTCCAATGTGATAGCTCAGAAGATGGCCAAAACATTTTCTCTTCGCAGGCAGGAAATAGTCAACGAAGCCCCAGCCATCAGTGACTTGATGAAGCGATGGCCTGCACTTTTTAGTGCAGAACAGGTGAGACTGTTCTGTAACATTAGAAAATAAATGTTGTTATACTAGTATTTTTGTATTATGGATGAATACAGTGTAGTTAACAACTACTGTGGACTCAAGTGCACATTTATCTTAAATCATGTACCTTTTGTGTCCCATGCAGATCAGCCAAGAATTCAAGAGCATAACTACGGTTGGCCTTGAATCAACCTTTTTGGCCAAGCTTGACCAGTGCACCTCCAAACTGATGGCCTTAGTCCAGGAAAAGGGTGGAAATGCAGGCCAGAATATACGGAAAATAAAGGACATGCTTCTTGAAGTAAATAACAATTATTAGTCTTTATTTCTTTAAATATATTGCCATCATTGGTGTACTTGCGCATCAGCTTTTTCTTAAACCACTGTTTTTTTGTGTGAATAAGGACAACACAGTTGAAAAACGGAGAGAGGCTGCCATCCGCTGCCTTGTGGTCTATCTGGGAGAGAAGGAGGAAAACCTTTTCAAAAAGTACAGTGCAAGTAATTCAGTACCCTTTAAAAGGTCATGTTATTCTATGGGTACTTTCCAAGTCACACTGATTTATTGTAGTGTTTTATCGACGGAACATTATAAAAAAGTGGAGTAACTGAGACAGTGTGTGGAGTAAAATATGTCCATTGGTCAGTTGGGTTCATTAAATAACACATTGATTGAAAATTGTGGAAATGGTAATGGAATGGAATATAGTCAATACAATGTAACATATTACCAGGATTTAACAATAATATTTCACAATAACTCATCGTATTATAACTTAACAGGCTTTAACCGCAATAATCCCAATATCATGTTGTAATGTAGAATACATAGGAGACAATCACTGCAAAAGAGCTGCAGTTCCGGTGCAGACAGGAGAACCTAGCAGAACCCCTTCTCTGTAGCACTCCATCCAGTCCAGAACCCGGGGTCCTGAAGTCTCGACTCTTACGATACTCAAACGATGCAATGTTAATATACCTCTCTGATCTAACGAGTCTGGCTAATTGTCGTGACCTCTCAGATGGGTTATTGCTGCGATGGAGAGCTGGAGAGACGGTTGTTCTGCTAGGTTCTCCTGTCTGCACAGGAACTGCAGATCTTTTGCAGTGATCGTTAATGAGCCTAATGACGAATCATGGTCAGAATTATGATGGCCCATGCTACACCCCTTCACCAGATATACAGTGCATGGATATATCTACAGTGCCCTCCAAAAGTATTGGAACAGTGAGGCGAATTCCTTTATTTTTGCTGTAGACTGAAAACATTTGGGCTTGACATCAAATAATGAACGTGAGACCAGAGATCAACGTTTCAGCTTTTATTTCCAGGTATTTACATCAGGATCTGATGCACAACTAAGAAAATATCACATTTTGTTTGAATCCACCCATTTGTCATGTGAGCAAAAGTATTGGAACAGATATACTTAAAACATATTTAAGTGAATAAGACTTAATATTTAGTTGCAAATCCTTTGCTTTCAATAACTGCAGCAAGTCTGTGACCCATTGACGTCACCAAACTTTTGCATTCTTCCTTTTTGATGCTTTCCCAGGCTTTCACTGCAGCCTCTTTCAGTTGTTGTTTGTTTTGTGGGGTTCCTCCCTTCAGTCTCCTCTTAAGCAGGTAAAATGCATGCTCTATAGGGTTTAAGTCTGGAGATTGACTTGGTCAGTCTAATACCTTCCATTTCTTGCCCCTGATGAACTCCTTTGTTGTTTTGGCAGTGTGTTTTGGGTCGTTATCTTGCTGCATGATGAAGGCTCTGCCAATCAGTTTGGTTGCATCTTTCCTTAAATTGGCAGACAAAATGTTTCTGTAGACTTCCGAGTTCATTTTGCTGCTGCCATCATGTGTTACATCCTCAATGAAGATTAATGAGCCCGTCCCAGAAGAAGCCATGCAAGCCCAAGCCATGACATTACCTCCACCGTGTTTCACAGATGAGCTTGTGTGTTTGGGATCATGAGCAGTTCCTTTCTTTCTCCAAACTTTAGCCTTTCCATCACTTTGGTAAAAGTTAATCTTTGTCTCATCAGTCCATAAAACTTTGTCCCAGAATTTGAGGTTCATCTCTGTACTTTTTGGCAATTTCCAGCCTGGCCTTCCTATTCTTCTTGCTAATGAGTGGTTTGCATCTTCTGGTGTAGCCCTTGTACTTTTGTTCATGAAGTCTTCTGCGAACAGTAGATAGTGATACCTTCACTCCTGCCATCTGGAGGTTGTTGCTGATCTCACTAACAGTTGTTTTAGGGTCTTTCTTTACAGCTCTCACAATGTTTCTGTCATCAACTGCTGATGTTTTCCTTGGTCTACCTGTTCGACGTCTGTTACTTAGTACACCAGTAGTTTTCTTCTTCTTCAGGACATTCCAAATGGTTGTACTGGCTATGGCCAATGTTTCTGCAATGGCTCTGATTGATTTTCCATCTTCTCTAAGACTCACAATTGCTTGTTTTTCACCCAAAGACAGCGCTCTGGTTTTCATGTTGTTTTCACCTCTGAATACAGTCTGCATAGACAAAACCTATCTTACCCAATCTGAACCTGAGTGTAGACATTCAGTGGTAATAATTGATTGAATAATTTATGTAATAGGACACACCTGGGCAACAAAACACACCCGTCAGTCACATGTTCCAATACTTTTGCTCACGTGACAAATGGGTGGGTTCGAACAAAAAGGTGATATTTTCTAATTTGTGCATCAGATCCTGATGTAAATACCTGGAAATAAAAGCTGAAACGTTGATCTCTGGTTTCACATTCATCGTTTGATGTCAAGCCCAAATGTTTTCAGTCTACAGCAAAAAATAAAGGAATTGGCCTCACTGTTCCAATACTTTTGGAGGGCACTGTATATAGATGGTACTACATTGTTCAAAAATCTTGATCTTCCCATGGAACATTGTTAAGTTTATAGTCATTATTCACTACAAAATTGCTATAGTTGATATAACTTTTACCTCAACACTTTAGCAGTGATCCTTAAAGTATATTCATGTATGTATAAACTGTATTTTAAGGTCTTTGCCTTACAATGGAAGCTAATTCCAGGTTGATGGTGAAAAATATAAAATGGTACATGGGAAGTCCGAAAATTAAATTTTGGAATTTAATAGTGAATTTAATACTTGTTATCATTACAAAAAAAGTTAAAATGAGTGTTGTCTTTGTTCTTGCTTTGACTTTTAATTGAACAAATCCAAAGCATGTTTGTGTGGTAAAATCACAGTTAACAAGTCAAATTTGCAGTATTTTGCAGTGTTGTAAATGTACAGCAAATTACTGGCTACTAGTTGCATTACTTTTACAGTATAAAACATAGAAATACAGACAATCACTCTAATATATAAATATATATATATTAATATATATATATATATGATTACAGTGATTGTCTGTATGTGTATATACATATATATATATATAGGGAGTCAGATGGCTAAGCGGTTAGGGAATCAGACTAGTAATCTGAAGGTTCCCAGATCGATTCCCGGCCGTGCCAAATGATGTGTCCTTGGGCAAGGCACTTCACCCTACTTGCCTCGGGGGGAATGTCCCTGTAATTACTGTAAGTCGCTCTGGATAAGAGCGTCTGCTAAATGACTAAATGTAAATGTACAGTACGTAATGTCACATTAAATAATGTATTTAAACTCAAGCTTATATGGTGCGTCGCAGGGGCGATTCTAGGATCAGACCTTTAGGGGTGCTCAGCCCCCAATGAGAATGTGACATGAATACAGTGCCTTGCAAAAGTGCTAAACGTAAACCCCCTTGCTAATATAAATCCTTAATTTCACTGGATAACAATTAATACATTTATGTATTATTATGCAAAATATTGAATGAATTAACTAAGGATGTCCCTTTCTTCATGAACTACCAGCATCAAATGATAATAAACAATATATTTAAGAAAATATTTAACAAATATTAGGAGTGCTTGAGCACACGCAAAATCACTAATGACAAAAATTCGGAAAATCGGTAATATGTAATTAATCATGATTAATCCACAGAAACCTGTGATTAATTTGATTAAAATTTTTAATCATTTCACAGCCCTAATTTAAATAAATAAATGTGTCCACTGGCTACCCATTAACGCCCGTATCAGATTCAAGACCCTGGTACTGACCTTCCGAGCAGTGAACGGGACTGCACCCGACTACATCAAGTCTCTCCTGCAACCTTACACCCCCACCCGTCACCTACGGTCTTCCTCAGACAACCGCCTGGTGGTCCCACCGCTCAAGACTGCCCGGTCCCAACACAAGCTCTTCTCCTGCCTGGCCCCCCTGATGAAGAAAATTACGTCACCCTGCTGAAAATGATGGAGATGGGTTACATTTATGGAACTATCTAATTGAAAAGTGAATGTCTCAGTTATTCCTTATATTATACTCTAAGTTGTATTATGGGAAATGTGATGCTAAGCTCTGACTGAGTAAAAACAATAGAAGTGTGAAACGTTGGTTTTAGCAAAGGAGGATAGGGAAGTACCACTCTAAGGAATGCAGAGGCCTAGCCGTAAATTAGAACATACACATAGGGCCAAGCTGCAGGAAAACTCCTCCAAACCAAGTCTGAAACTGTCACCCAGGTCAGGCCTAGGTCTGTGTCTAGGGGTTTTCTATGTTTATAAAGCACAAGCATCCCATACCAACTAGAAGAAAGTCTAAGATGTGTGTGCACCCAACACGAGCCTGGACATGGTCAGATTTATGTAAGGACAGAGATGCCAACGTGACACAACTTCTGTAATCAGAAACCCTAGTATAGGGGCCAATTGGGTGACAAAGCGTAGAAATGGTCATCAACAGAAAGGTACCAATAATGTGAGGATGCATAATGTATCTGTAACCAACAGTGTTGTACCAATAGCAAAAAATGACACAAATAATAGGCAGAAAATACAGTATATAAGAGGGCGTTTGGAGAGAACTTGCCAGTCTGCTCTTGGGAGCTTACTCACTTGGATACCTTTTTTTTTTACCCTGTGTTGGAATAAACCTTTGCATCAATACTCTGAGTTTCAGTGCATCTGTTGGGACTTTTCAACGTTGGGACTTAGCCTGATTTTTGACGGGTCAACACTTGGAATAATTGTCATCGTTTGGACTTAGTTTATTTTTCACTTGTCTACACTTGGAATAATTTTCAACCTTTGGACTTATTTTATTTTTGACTTGTACGACTTGTACGAGGATTTTCTTCACTTCGACACTCTGATTTATTTTCACTATACACGGGAACTGGAATAATTATTTACGACACCCCAATGGTGGAACCGGCTCCCCACCTCCATCAGGGACACTGACTGTCTCCCCACCTTCAAGAAAAGGCTGAAGACGCACTTGTTCCGGGAGTACAACGGCACTTAGGAATGCTTGGCTGGACCTGTTGTTAGTTTCCTCCAGGATCACAATTACTCTTATTGAATGACTTGTTGCTCTTGTAGGTTAGTTATAACAAAGTTAAGTCTTGTACTCACTGTGAAATATTTTACTATTGATTGTTCTTCCACAGGTACAGTCCTGCACTTTTTTGTGGTTCATGTTGTTTAATTTGTAAACTTGTATAACTGCATGCTCTTATGGGTCTTCCCTTTTGGCACTTGTTTAGTTTTCCACAATGTATGCTTCATGTTTTGGCTGCTTGCAATGTTTGGGACTACCTCGTTGTTATGATCAGTGACCTATGCTCTTTTGTAAAGCTCTCTCTTGGAAGTCGCTTTGGATAAAAGCGTCTGCTAAATGCATAAATGTAAATGTATTGCATTTCCGATTTTGTATGCAATGGTAAAAAGTTCTCCAAATCCTGAAACATTGATAGTAAAGACCAAGAGTTACAACCACACTTAAACAAAAGCCCATGTGGATATTGTTGGTGTTGAATTTCCGATTTTGTATATATTGGTAAAAAGTTCTAAAAATCCTGAAACATTGATAGTATGGGCCAAGAGTAATGACCACACCACAAATGGCCCACCATTACCCATAGGTGGCTCTACGGCTCTGCCCACATAGTCAATTTTCAGTTTTGTACTCAAATCTGAGAAAAAGTTGAATGTAAGATGAAAAGTAGATTTTTAGTGAATATTTTAAATATACATGCTTGGCTATTTTCTATAGCTTATTTGCCAAATCCTCTCTCCCTCTCCTCCTCAGCACGCGCGCTCCACATTCACACACACTCAGCCTTCCCTTCACACACGCGCGGGCTTGGCAAGACGCACACACAACATTTCAGGAAAGTGCGGGCTGACCAAGCCCCCACTAATTCCTTGGTCTTTAGCAAAGGCCCATGTGGATCTTGATGGTATTACATTTCCGATTTTGTATGCAATGGTAAAAAGTACTCCAAATCCTGAAACATTGATAGTAAAGGCCAAGAGTAACAACCACACTTAAACAAAAGCCCATGTGGATCTTGTTGGTATTGCATTTCCGATTTTGTATGCAATGGTAAAAAGTTTTAAAAATTCTGAAACATTGATAGTATAGGCCAAGAGTAATTACCACACCACAAATGGCCCACCATTACCCATAGGTGGTGCTACAGGCAACGCCCTAAGGCACAAAGATACAAGGCTTTCTGGAATGGATAGGCTAAACAAGCCCTCTCCCTTCACTTCTTGGCTTGAAATAAAGGCCCTTGTGGATCTTGATGGTATTGCTTTTCTGATTTTGTATGCAATAGTAAAAAGTTCTCCAAATCCTGAAACATTGATTGTATAGGCCAAGAGTAACTACCACACTTTAACATAAGGCCATGTGGATCTTGTTGGTATTGCATTTCCGATTTTGTGTGCTATGGTAAAAGTTTTTAAAATCCTGAAACATTGTTAGTATAGGCCAAGAGTAAATACCACACCACAAATGGTCCACCATTACCCATAGGTGGCACTACAGGCCAGAAACCAAAGCACAAATATACAAGGCTTTCTGGAATGGATAGGCTCACCAAGCCCCCTCCTTTCACGTCTCGGCTTGAAATAAAGGCCTTGTGGATCTTGATGTTAATGCATTTCAGATCTGGTATCCCATTGGTAATTCTTCACCATAGATTTTTCTATACAGTTACAATTTGTCCATAATATACATTTTTCAATGGTTCGCAGTGTTTGGAGGAATCCGCCATTACTGCTTGCAGTTATATTTATTATTGGTGGCCAAGCCGCGAAGCGGCGAAGCCACTTGTGTTTCTACCTTTTCTTCTTAGTAGGAGCCAAGCAGCGAAGCTGCGAGGCACCTATTGTAATTGTTAGTATTATTAGGGGCCAAGCAGCGAAGCTGCGAGGCACCGATTGTTATTGTTAGTTTTATTATTATTAGGGGCCAAGCAGCGAAGCTGCGAGGCATCTATTGTTATTGTTAGTATTATTATTATTAGGGGCCAAGCAGCGAAGCTGCGAGGCACCTATTGTTATTGTTAGTATTATTATTATTATTATTAGGGGCCAAGCAGCGAAGCTGCGAGGCACCTATTGTTATTGTTAGTATTATTAGGGGCCAAGCAGCGAAGCTGCAAGGCACCTATTGTTATTGTTAGTTTTATTATTATTATTATTATTGTTATTATTATTATTAGGGGCCAAGCAGCGAAGCTGCGAGGCACCTATTGTTATTGTTAGTTTTATTATTATTATTATTATTATTGTTATTATTATTAGGGGCCAAGCAGCGAAGCTGCGAGGCACCTATTGTTATTGTTAGTATTATTAGGGGCCAAGCAGCGAAGCTGCGAGGCACCTATTGTTATTGTTAGTATTATTAGTATTATTATTCTTCTTCTTAGGACTGGGTGTCTATGGCAGCCCCCATAAGCGCTTGGTCAAAAGTTGTGAAATTTGGCACACTCATTGGGGACAGTCCCTTGGTCCAATTCACAAAGTTTCATGTCCCATACTTGGGCACTCTAGCGCCACCAACGGGTCAAAGTTGGACTTGTGTTTACACACACAACTTTTGAACCGTATGACCGATTTTCAAAAATGAGGTACCATTGGATTCCCTGGATCAAGCCGAGTGCAATGCACACCATGGCGTCAATTTCCGGCTATATAGATTTTCCGCTATTTCCGGTTTAATCAAAAACCTCTGAAAGCCTACTCCTCCTACAATTTTTGTCAAATCTTCTTCAAAATTACCAGATATGCTCTTCAGACCAAGCCGCACAAAATTTATGGTAAAGCATTTTGATCCCCACAACCGTTTGTCCGTGAGAGCCAATCAAAATCAGCAGAATAGACACCAAACATGATGTGAAGTCATGTCTCAGCAAATCTTTGAGATATCAACACGAAACTTGGTATATCGATGGAAGACACTACAACATGTTACCGTGTGCAAAGTTAACTTCATATCTCCAAAAATGATTGATATAAAGCAAATTGAACTTATCGCTAACGCTAAAATAATGCTTTACACATCAGCCAGTCAAAAACTGATACTCTGATTCAATCACAAGTTCATATGAAGACTCTTGAGAATGTTTATAACACAAATCTGTGAAAAAGTTGACTGTAAGATCAAAGGTCGATTTTTGGTTAATATTTGAAACATGCTTGCTTGGCTAATTTCTAGCCAAATTTCCAATGAATGTCTCCCCTCCTCCTGCCCGCGCGTGCTCCACATCCTCACACACTCAGCCTTAACTTACACACGCGCAGGCTTGGCAAGACGCACACGCAACATTTCAGGAGAGTGTGGGCTGACCAAGCCCCCACTCATTCCTTAGTCTCTAGCAAAGGCCTTGTGGATCTTGTAATCTTGGATCTCTTAACAAAAGCTGATCTTTTTGGTATTGCATTTACGATTTTGTATGCAATGGTAAAAAGTTATACAAATCCTGAAACATTGATATATATATATATGTATTTATATATATATAAATCTTTATTTCTGACGCCAAGTTCCACATAAAATAACAGACATAGAGCTATAAAAAAGGGAGTAAAACAAAAACATAAAACATAGATAATACAGTGCATAAAAAGTATGAAGACTTTTGTGCCAATGTAGTCTTAAGTTCCAAGTAATCGATAGCAGCTCTTTAGAGGGTTGACCAGAGCCTCTTCTATTCAGTTCTCAGACTTGTCCAGTCGACACATGAAACCATACATCAGTTGTGTCAGGAGTGCCTTACAGGTTGGTACGTGCTTAGACAGAAACAACTGACCAGCACTATGCCACCTAGGCACATTAAGTAGCAATCTAAAAGCATAATTGAAACCATACATCAGTTGTCTCAGGATTGCCTTACAGGTTGGTACGTGCTTAGACACAAACAACTGACTAGCACTATGCCACCTTGGCACATTAAGTAGCAATCTAAAAGCATCATTGTAGGCTACTTTCAGTATCTGTATACTCCTTTTCCTGTACATAGACCACAAATGAGCAGTGTACAATGGTGTTATGTAGGTTCTAAACAGGGAACATTTAACTGAATCTGAGCACATAGAAAACGTCCTTAATAACATACTGGCCTGAGAATATATTTGACAGCGCTGTTGATACATATCGTTGTCATCTGTCCAATCATCAGAAATGACATGGCCCAGATATTTTATTTCCTCACAAACACCAAGGGGACTGCCAGATAAATAAAAGGTAGGGAAGGTTAATTTCCTGTCCTGATTACTTCTGACTATCATTATGTGGCTTTTCTTTGCATTATATTTTATATCATGATCTAAGCCATACTGAGAGCACACCCATAGCATCTGTTGCAACAGGCTGAGTGGAACCAGATCATCTGCGTACATCAGATGATTGACAATAGATTCACCAACAAGACAGCCTGTATTTGTCTTATTCAGCTGGCTTGATAAGTCGTCCATATCCATATTAAACAAGAAGGGAAATCAAATTCCTCCTTGTCGAACTCCGTTACCAACATGGAAAGGAGCTGATACAACATTGTCCCATTTAACATGAAAAGTTTGATTGGCATACCAGAACACCAAAATCCTCACAAGAGGTTTAGGGACACCTCTCGCTATTAGCTTCATAAACAGTTTTTCATGACAAATTCGATCGAAAGCTTTGTAAGCATCATTAAAGCATAAAAATACAGATGAATTAAGACTTGTGTACCTGAGACAATCTCCTTCAGAGCATAGATACAGAGATCAGTACCATGTTTTCTTTTAAAACCAAACTGATTTTCTGCAGTTAGAATATACATTTCCAATTTCAATCAAATCATTCTCTCAAACACTTTAGACAAGATACTGGCCAATGCAATGGGTCGATAGTTGTCTATGCTGTTCAGTTTACCAGCCTTATCTTTAACAACAGGCACTAACAGTACTGACATAATAGAGTTCGGTATAACACCATGAACCATAATTCCAGTGAGACACATGGCTAGAAATGGACTGAGTCTATAACTGGCATTTTTTAGATGCTCTGCAGAAATGCAATCCATACCACAAGCTTTGTTGTTGTCTAGCATGTGGATGGCATCATAAATATCTACTGATCTAACTATCAAGTCTGCAGAGATACCTTTATATTCATTATCAATTCTCACTGTGTTACTTTTAACACAATTAAATAGTTTACTGTAGTGCTCATGCCATAGATCAGCAATCTTCTCTGGACAACTAACCCCTTTGATATCAGAAGGGAGGGGAGTTCTGTTATTATTTATGATCTTGACCTCCTTCCAGAAGTCAGTAAGATTGTTATTCTGCATCTTTCTGGCCAGCGAGTCTGCTCTCATTGTGTTTTCATTTCTCTTAAAGAAACGAGTGCATATTTAAATCTAGCACTTGTGAGGTTTTTGTTATCAAGCAGCACTCCCTGTCTGGGTCTGCCTGCCTCTGACCAGACTCTAAAGGCTTCTCTAGCAGCAGCATGTTGCTCAGACACAAACTCATTCCAGACAGGCCGTGCGTTAGGGACCTTACTCTTGTGATTAATAAAAGGTTCACTGGAAGCATAAAGACATTTGACAATATACATGGCACAGAGCTTTTCAGCATGATGTTTATCCTTGCAGTTCATATCCGTGCACATTAGGGCATCCCTAGAAAATGCAACATCACTATGTAACCTGTCAGTTAATAGAGAATATCTGTGCATAACCTCTTTGGTCAATTTTGACCAGTCCAGTTTTCTTGGGGGGCCAGCAACAAGGGTACACTCTCAACATTTAGCAGCATAGCAACTGGTATGTGATCAGTGGTGGCCAGCCCATAACACATCTCTATACTTTCCAGTGAGTCATGAGCATCGGCTGTGGTTACAATATGGTCTAGCCAGGAAGTTGTGTGCCACGTTTCACTTATATAGGTAAAACTTGTATCAGGCAATAACGCTTGATATAATTAATTCAGTTTCATTACAGAACTGCTGCAGATGTTGTGCGAATAAACGCTTATCTGACATGTCAGCATTAAAATCACCCATGACATAGACACAACATGAACTATTGTCCTCTATGAAGGACTGAATAAAAGCTAACCTGTTCTGAAATTCATCCTCATGGTCATAGGATTCATATGGTGTGTACACATTTACAATAGTAAATTTATTTTCATTGTGATTAAACTCCAACCCAATAGCCCAGTCAACGTTAAGCCACACCACCTTTACCGTTGGGTCATATTTTATGTTCCACAGTATAGCTACACCACCAGCTATCCTCCCACAAACCATTCTCATGCTGAGATCGGTAGTGGACTCTCCAGCACCATGAAACATCTTGTGTAGGGAGTTCAATTTGTCCAGATCTTGCTTGGCCATCCAGGTTTCTTGAAGGCAGACAATGTCACTCTCGTCCAGCAATGTGTCCACCACCAAACGTCTTGATCTATCAGCAGCAGTATGTCCTACTCGGAGGCCACGAGCGTTGTAGGATACAACCCGCATTAATGATCTACCACGGACCCATCAAGGCAGCTGGCCAGTGTGTCTGTCTCCCTGGTCTCTACATATAGGCCTACATTCATCCCAGCATCATGACTGAGCTGAAGCTCGGTACCCTGAGAGCGGGGGGTATGCTCTGGTCGAGCTTTTTTGAAAGTATAGACCAAGGGTAATTACCACACCACAACTGTCCCACCATTACCCATAGGTGGCGCTACATTCCACGCCCTAAAGCACAAAGGCTTTCTGGAATGGATAGGCTAACCAAGCCCCCTCCCTTCACTCCTTGGGTTGAAATAAAGGCCCTTGTGGATCTTGATGGTATTATATTTCAGATTTGGTATCCCATTGGTAATTCTGCAGCATGGATTTTTCTATACAGTTCCAATTTGTCAAGAATATACATTTTTCAATGGTTCGCAATGTTTGGAGGAATCCGCCATTACTGCTTGCAGTTATATTTAGGATTCCTCCGTCAGGAGGAAACCTATTGTTATTGTTAGTTTTATTATTAGGGTTCCTCCGGTAGGAGGGAACCCTATTGTTATTGGTGGTATTATTATTATTATTATGTTTTACCCATAGGAGTCAATGGCAGCCCCTAGAGCACAACGGTAAAAAGTTGTGAAATTTGACATGTTGAAACTGCAGACCATTAGTAACTACCATACCAAACATGGGCCATGTGAGACAATAGGTGGCGCTACAGGCCACGCCCCAATATGTCAATTTTCAAAGCGATGCCATTTGCAGGCCATAAGTCCCAAAACTCTGAAATTCATTACATATGCCTTATTTCTGATGAGGAACAAAAAAGCCTCTGGAACCTATAACGGCCGCCATATTGGATTTTTCTGTACAATAAAGATTAAGGAAACACGTTTTTTCGCTACTCCTCCTACATTTTTGGTCAAATCTTTTTCACAATTGCCAGACAGGATCTCCAGATAGAGCCTCACAAAAGTTATCACTGGAATTTTTATTTTCGAAATCGTTTGTCCGGTACAGCCAATCAAAATCATCAACAAAGGATCAAAACAGGAAGTTGGGTCAAATCTCAAAAAATCTTTGAGATATCAACACCAAACTTGGTATATCGGTGGAAGACACTACAACATGTTCCCATGTGAAAAATTGACTTAATATCTTAAAAAATGACTGATATAAAGCAAATCAAAATTATCGCTCACGCTAAAATAATGCTTTACACATCCACCGGTCTAAAGCGGATACTCTGATACTATCACTAGTTCATATGAAGACTCTTGAGAATGTTAAGTATTCAAATCTGAAAAAAAGTTGAATGTAAGATGAAAAGTCGATTTTTGGTGAATATTTGAAACATGCATGCTTGGCTAATTTCAGAGTTTTTGGGGCTAAATCCTCTCTCCCCTCCTCCTGCCCGCGCGTGCTCCAAATCCTCACACACTCAGCCTTCCCTTGACACATGCGCGGCAAAGACGCACACGCAACATTTCAGGAGAGTGTGGGCTGACCAAGCCTCCACTCATTCCTTGGTCTTTAGCAAAGGCCCATGTGGATCTTGATGGTTTGGCATTGCCGATTTTGTATGCAATGGTAAAAAGGTCTCAAATCCTGAAACATTGATAGTAAAGGCCGAGAAACACTTTAACAAAAGCCCATGTGGATCTTCTTGGTATTGCATTTCCGATTTTGTATGCAATGGTAAAAAGTTATATAAATCCTGAAACATTGATAGTATAGACCAAGAGTAACTACCACACCACAAATGGCCCACCATTACCCATAGGTGGCGCTACAGGCCACGCCCTAAAGCACAAAGATACAAGGCTTTCTGGAATGGATAGGCTCACCAAGCCCCCTCCCTTCACTTCTTGGCTTGAAATAAAGGCCCATGTGGATCTTGATGGTATTGCATTTCCGATTTTGTATGCAATGGTAAAAAGGTCTAAAAATCCTGAAACATAGATAGTATAGGCCAAGAAACACTTTAACAAAAGCCCATGTGGATCTTGTTGGTATTGCATTTCCGATTTTGTATGCAATGGTAAACAGTTCTCCAAATCCTGAAACATTGATAGTATAGGCCATGAGTAACTACCACACCACAAAAGACCCACCATTATCCATAGGTGGCGCTATGGCCACCCCCCAATTGTCCATTTTCAAAGTGCTGCCATTTGCATCCCATTTGTCCCAAAATTCTGAAATTCATTACATATGCTTTATTTCTCATGAGGAACAAAAAAGCCTCTAGAACCTCTAACGGCACCCACACAAATCTGAAAAATAGTTCAATGTAAGATGAAAATTAGATTCATTGTGAATATTTAAAATATGTATGCTTGGCTAATTTCTAATGCTTTTCCCCCAAATCCTATCTGTAATTTGTTTAAACAAACGTAGCCTTTTAAACCTCTAGGTTTAATTCTCTCTTTTATACATTTAAAGTTGGATTTGACATTTAACAGACATTTAATCATTTAGCAAGTTGTTTGACTCAAAAACCATAACAGTACATGGCCCCAACAGTACCAAGCTCCCACCTTCACTCCTTAGTCTAGTAGCCATTTTAGACTAGTAGGCATTGTGTGGTTAGTTTGGCCACAGCTAATTCTACTGTTAAAATAAACAGAAGGTCTTCTTCTTCAGAACTATACAGTTGAATCAACCAAACACAGCTTGGTCATGTTATCACCTTCTTTGGCACATCTAAACTAAGGACTAGACTTTTAAGAAAGCATAAACAAAGCAATTTGGTGAGGGACGGTTCCTCCATAAACAGTTGCTGACAAAGAATTTCAGCCAATAACTTAAACACAGTCTTGCATTAAGAGTAGAGTCAGCAAACTGAATAACTGTGCTAATGGTTGTTGAAACTCATTGCTCTGAGTTGGTGCATGTCAATTTAGGCAGAAGTCCATGTCTGGTGATATTTGACAACCTCAAACAGCACGAGTCTGCTCAACATACGTTCTTTTACTTATCTTCATTTTACTTATACATTTGCCTTTAACTTGTATTTTTGTTCCTTTCTAGTAAATTCTTTGCTTATTGTAAAAATACAATGGTGGTCAGATGGCTGAGCGGTGAGGGAGTCGGGCTAGTAATCAGAAGGTTGCCGGATCAATTCCCCACCGTGCCAAATGACATTGTGTCCTTGGGCAAGGCACTTCACCCTACTTGCCTCGGGGGGAATGTCCCTGTACTTACTGTAAGTCGCTCTGGATAAGAGCGTCTGCTAAATGACTAAATGTAAATATAAAAAAATACAAAAGGTTAAAAACCACCAATTTTTAAATATACGTTCTTATTTTACTCATCTTCATTTAACACTTACATTTTTCCTAACTTGTATATTTTGTTCATTGCTAATAAAATATTTGTTTATTCTAAAACTGCTATCTATCTTAACACCTTGCTTACATCTCACACAGATCATACAATAAGAAAGTCAACCACCCAGCATTCACATACATTTCCAACACAACATGACATGGATATATTACCATATGTAACTACACTGACTACAATTGATAACAAATTTAGTATGTATGTTTATGTAAGACACATATGTATCTATTCTACTTTGACATCACAAAAGCTATGAAATAAGAGTAAATGCAATCAGGAAGTAACTTTGTCCATGTACAATTTGTGTTGATGTTTGTTTATAACTGGAATATAAATAAGTGCACAACAATTAGTTCCATTCAAGTAAGTCTATTTTATTGGACAAGAAGCATTCCATGAGTGGTGACATTTGACAACCTCAGACAGTCTGCCACTGGGCCAAATGAAAAGGCTCTATTTTTGATTTGCAATGCAGCTAGGGGAAGTCCTAGACCATTAGGGGCAAAGCTGCGGCCACTTCTGATGTTAGAAAGGTGTGTTACATAAAAAAATATTGCTGTCATATACCATATTCCTTTGATTAAATGCTGCAGACAAACAACTAGACAAGGAGGTCAAACAAACGCTGAGTGTAAAATTGAAGCTGCGCGTGTCTCTACTTTGTGTAGAAATATGAAGTAGCATTGCCAAAACATTCTTATACTTTATCTTTCAAACAGAAAGCTGTGCAGAAAGCACTCACAAGCAGCAACAGACCTGTAGCATGCAAACTTGGGGTTGATGAAAGGCACATTCAGGAGTGGTGAAGTCAGCTACCTCGCGATATTGTATGAAATATATACATATATAACTATACATATAGGCCTTAATGTAATTGTCGTTCTTACATTAAATACACGTCCTTTACTAAAGTGTATCTTCCCATTCATAAAGTTATTGTTGTAATCAAAGCTTTTAAAGAATGGATCTCTGCATGATGGGCCTGCCCAGAGCACAGGTGGCCTGACAGAACATGCTTCAAAGTTGTCACTTTCAAAAGGGTGGCATTTTAACTCTGGAGGGTACATGGGAGTTCACCCAACCAGTCTACACATGTTTTATGGATTTGGAAAAGGCGTTCGACCGTGTCCCTCGGGGGCTCATGTGGGGGGTGCTCTGAGAGTACGGGGTACCGGATTCCCTGATCGGGGCTGTCCGGTCCCTGTACGACCGGTACCAGAGTTTGGTCTGCATTGCCGGTAGTAAGTCAAACTTGTTTCCGATGAGGGTTGGACTCCGCCAGGGCTGCCCTTTGTCACAGATTCTGTTCATTACTTATATGGACAGAATTTCTAGGCGCAGCCAGGGCGTTGAGGGGTCCGGTTTGGTGGCCTCAGGATTGGGTCGCTGCTTTTTCCAGATAATGTGGTCCTGTTGGACCGAATGTGAAGTGGCTGGGATGCGAATCAGCACCCACAAATCTGAGGCCATGGTTATCGACTGGAAAAGGGTGGAGTGCCATCTCAGGGTCGGGAAGGAGATCTTGACCCAAGCGGAGGAGTTCAAGTATCTCGGGGTCTTGTTCACGAGTGAGGGAAGAATTGAGCGCGAGATCGACAGGCGGATCGGTGCGGCGTCCGCAGCGATGCGGGCTCTGCATCGGTCCGTCGTGGTGAAGAAGGAGCTGAGTCGAAAGGCGAAGCTCTGTATTTACCAGTTGATCTACGTTCCTACCCTCACCTATGGTCACGAACTATGGGTGGTGACCGAAAGAACGAGATCGCGAATACAAGCGGCCAAAATGAGCCTTCTCCGCAAGGTGTCCGGGCTCTCCCTTAGAGATAGGGTGAGAAGCCTGGTCATCCGGGAGGGGCTCAGAGTAGAACCGCTGCTCCTCTGCGTTGAGAGGAGCCAGCTGAGGTGGCTCGGGCATCTGATCAGGATTTCTCCTGGACGCCTGCCTGGTGAGGTGTTCCGGGCACGTCCCACTGGGAAGAGGCCCCGGGGAAGACCCAGGACACGCTGGAGGGACTATGTCTCTCGGCTGGCCTGGGAACACCTCAGGGTCCCCCAGGAAGAGCTGGTGGAAGAGGCTGGGGAGAGGGAAGTCTGGGCCTCCTTGCTTAGGTTGCTGCCCCCACGACCTGACTCCCGGACAAGAGGTAGATGACGACGACGGCATTTTAACCCCGTTTGTCCAAAATTTCTAAAAGCTAGTACTAATGCCTTATATTGCTCATGGGGAACAAAAGAGTATCAAGAACCCATAATGTCGGCATCATGGATATTTCTCTACAGTGACAATTTGTCAAGAATTTAAGAAAATGACTTTAAATCAGCCATTGATCCAATTGTCTTGAAATGTTGTGTACATGTGTGAAATACATGTCTGTGTCATGTCAATTTGGTAATGGTTTGCAATGTTAAGGAGGAACCCGCCATTGCTGCCTGCAGCTATATTTAGGGTTCCTCCGGTAGGAGGGAACCCTATTGTTATTGGTGGTATTATTATTATTATTATGTTTTACCCATGGGAGTCAATGGCAGCCCCTAGAGCACAACGGTAAAAAGTTGTGAAATTTGGAATGTTGAAACTGCAGACCATTAGTAACTACCCTACCAAACATGGGCCATGTAATACAATAGGTGGCGCTACAGGCCACGCCCCAATATGTAAATTTTCAAAGCGATGCCATTTGCAGGCCATAAGTCCCAAAACTCTGAAATTCATTACATATGCCTTATTTCTGATGAGGAACAAAAAAGCCTCTAGAACCTATAACGGCCGCCATATTGGATTTTTCTGTACAATAAAGATTAAGGAAACACGTTTTTTCGCTAATCCTCCTACATTTTTGGTCAAATCTTTTTCACAATTGCCAGACAGGATCTCCAGACTGAGCCTCACAAAAGTTATCACTGGAATTTTTATTTTCGAAATCGTTTGTCCGGTAGAGCCAATCAAAATCATCAACAAACGATCAAAACAGGAAGTTGGGTCAAATCTCAAAAAATCTTTGAGATATCAACACCAAACTTGGTATATCGGTGGAAGACACTACAACATGTTCCCATGTGAAAAATTGACTTAATATCTTAAAAAATGACTGATATAAAGCAAGTCAAAATTATCGCTAACGCTAAAATAATGCTTTACACATCCACCGGTTCTCAGACTTGTCCAGTCGACACATGAAACCATACATCAGTTGTGTCAGGAGTGCCTTACAGGTTGGTACGTGCTTAGACAGAAACAACTGACCAGCACTATGCCACCAAGGCTCATTAAGTAGCAATCTAAAAGCATCATTGAAACCATACATCAGTTGTCTCAGGATTGCCTTACAGGTTGGTACGTGCTTAGACACAAACAACTGACTAGCACTATGCCACCTTGGCACATTAAGTAGCAATCTAAAAGCATCATTGTAGGCTACTTTCAGTATCTGTATACTCCTTTTCCTGTACATAGACCACAAATGAGCAGTGTACAATGGTGTTATGTAGGTTCTAAACAGGGAACATTTAACTGAATCTGAGCACATAGAAAACGTCCTTAATAACATACTGGCCTGAGAATATATTTGACAGCGCTGTTGATACATATCGTTGTCATCTGTCCAATCATCAGAAATGACATGGCCCAGATATTTTATTTCCTCACAAACACCAAGGGGACTGCCAGATAAATAAAAGGTAGGGAAGGTTAATTTCCTGTCCTGATTACTTCTGACTATCATTATGTGGCTTTTCTTTGCATTATATTTTATATCATGATCTAAGCCATACTGAGAGCACACCCATAGCATCTGTTGCAACAGGCTGAGTGGAACCAGATCATCTGCGTACATCAGATGATTGACAATAGATTCACCAACAAGACAGCCTGTATTTGTCTTATTCAGCTGGCTTGATAAGTCGTCCATATCCATATTAAACAAAAAGGGAAATCAAATTCCTCCTTGTCGAACTCCGTTACCAACATGGAAAGGAGCTGATACAACATTGTCCCATTTAACATGAAAAGTTTGATTGGCATACCAGAACACCAAAATCCTCACCAGAGGTTTAGGGACACCTCTCGCTATTAGCTTCATAAACTGTTTTTCATGACAAATTCGATCGAAAGCTTTGTAAGCATCAATAAAGCATAAAAACACAGATGAATTAAAGTGCTTTTTAGCTCCTGAATAGCGTTTTCCATGCATTTACAATGTTTGGCATGTAACTTCTGGCTG
Source organism: Hypomesus transpacificus (assembly GCF_021917145.1). Lineage (NCBI taxonomy): Eukaryota > Metazoa > Chordata > Actinopteri > Osmeriformes > Osmeridae > Hypomesus > Hypomesus transpacificus. The sequence continues at coordinate 79,299 of NW_025813867.1, forward strand.
AAGGTTTTCTTGATGTTTTAACTGTAATACCATGTTACTGTGGGTGGTTTCTACATGGTAAAGGTGTTTTCTGAAGCTGTGTAGCCCTTAGATTCAGTTTAAGAGACTTTCCTTTTTATATTGCTTTAAAGTGCTTTTCAGCTCCTGAATAGCGTTTTCCATGCATTTACAATGTTTGGCATGTAACTTCTGGCTGAAGGTTTTCTTGATGTTTTAACTGTAATACCATGTTACTGTGGGTGTTTATACATGGTAAAGGTGTTTTCTGAAGCTGTGTAGCCCTTAGATTCAGTTTAAGAGACTTTCCTTTTTTTATTGCTTTAAAGTGCTTTTCAGCTCCTGAATAGCGTTTTCCATGCATTTACAATGTTTGGCATGTAACTTCTGGCTGAAGGTTTTCTTGATGTTTTAACTGTAATAACATGTTACTGTGGGTGTTTATACATGGTAAAGGTGTTTTCTGAAGCTGTGTAGCCCTTAGATTCAGTTTAAGAGACTTTCCTTTTTTTATTGCTTTAAAGTGCTTTTCAGCTCCTGAATAGCGTTTTCCATGCATTTACAATGTTTGGCATGTAACTTCTGGCTGAAGGGTTTTCTTGATGTTTTAACTGTAATAACATGTTACTGTGGGTGTTTATACATGGTAAAGGTGTTTTCTGAAGCTGTGTAGCCCTTAGATTCAGTTTAAGAGACTTTCCTTTTTTTATTGCTTTAAAGTGCTTTTCAGCTCCTGAATAGCGTTTTCCATGCATTTACAATGTTTGGCATGTAACTTCTGGCTGAAGGTTTTCTTGATGTTTTAACTGTAATAACATGTTACTGTGGGTGTTTATACATGGTAAAGGTGTTTTCTGAAGCTGTGTAGCCCTTAGATTCAGTTTAAGAGACTTTCCTTTTTTTATTGCTTTAAAGTGCTTTTCAGCTCCTGAATAGCGTTTTCCATGCATTTACAATGTTTGGCATGTAACTTCTGGCTGAAGGTTTTCTTGATGTTTTAACTGTAATAACATGTTACTGTGGGTGTTTATACATGGTAAAGGTGTTTTCTGAAGCTGTGTAGCCCTTAGATTCAGTTTAAGAGACTTTCCTTTTTTTATTGCTTTAAAGTGCTTTTCAGCTCCTGAATAGCGTTTTCCATGCATTTACAATGTTTGGCATGTAACTTCTGGCTGAAGGTTTTCTTGATGTTTTAACTGTAACAACATGTTACTGTGGGTGTTTATACATGGTAAAGGTGTTTTCTGAAGCTGTGTAGCCCTTAGATTCAGTTTAAGAGACTTTCCTTTTTTTATTGCTTTAAAGTGCTTTTCAGCTCCTGAATAGCGTTTTCCATGCATTTACAATGTTTGGCATGTAACTTCTGGCTGAAGGTTTTCTTGATGTTTTAACTGTAATAACATGTTACTGTGGGTGTTTATACATGGTAAAGGTGTTTTCTGAAGCTGTGTAGCCCTTAGATTCAGTTTAAGAGACTTTCCTTTTTTTATTGCTTTAAAGTGCTTTTCAGCTCCTGAATAGCGTTTTCCATGCATTTACAATGTTTGGCATGTAACTTCTGGCTGAAGGGTTTTCTTGATGTTTTAACTGTAATAACATGTTACTGTGGGTGTTTATACATGGTAAAGGTGTTTTCTGAAGCTGTGTAGCCCTTAGATTCAGTTTAAGAGACTTTCCTTTTTTTATTGCTTTAAAGTGCTTTTCAGCTCCTGAATAGCGTTTTCCATGCATTTACAATGTTTGGCATGTAACTTCTGGCTGAAGGTTTTCTTGATGTTTTAACTGTAATAACATGTTACTGTGGGTGTTTATACATGGTAAAGGTGTTTTCTGAAGCTGTGTAGCCCTTAGATTCAGTTTAAGAGACTTTCCTTTTTTTATTGCTTTAAAGTGCTTTTCAGCTCCTGAATAGCGTTTTCCATGCATTTACAATGTTTGGCATGTAACTTCTGGCTGAAGGTTTTCTTGATGTTTTAACTGTAATAACATGTTACTGTGGGTGTTTATACATGGTAAAGGTGTTTTCTGAAGCTGTGTAGCCCTTAGATTCAGTTTAAGAGACTTTCCTTTTTTTATTGCTTTAAAGTGCTTTTCAGCTCCTGAATAGCGTTTTCCATGCATTTACAATGTTTGGCATGTAACTTCTGGCTGAAGGTTTTCTTGATGTTTTAACTGTAACAACATGTTACTGTGGGTGTTTATACATGGTAAAGGTGTTTTCTGAAGCTGTGTAGCCCTTAGATTCAGTTTAAGAGACTTTCCTTTTTTTATTGCTTTAAAGTGCTTTTCAGCTCCTGAATAGCGTTTTCCATGCATTTACAATGTTTGGCATGTAACTTCTGGCTGAAGGTTTTCTTGATGTTTTAACTGTAATAACATGTTACTGTGGGTGTTTATACATGGTAAAGGTGTTTTCTGAAGCTGTGTAGCCCTTAGATTCAGTTTAAGAGACTTTCCTTTTTTTATTGCTTTAAAGTGCTTTTCAGCTCCTGAATAGCGTTTTCCATGCATTTACAATGTTTGGCATGTAACTTCTGGCTGAAGGTTTTCTTGATGTTTTAACTGTAATAACATGTTACTGTGGGTGTTTATACATGGTAAAGGTGTTTTCTGAAGCTGTGTAGCCCTTAGATTCAGTTTAAGAGACTTTCCTTTTTTTATTGCTTTAAAGTGCTTTTCAGCTCCTGAATAGCGTTTTCCATGCATTTACAATGTTTGGCATGTAACTTCTGGCTGAAGGTTTTCTTGATGTTTTAACTGTAATAACATGTTACTGTGGGTGTTTATACATGGTAAAGGTGTTTTCTGAAGCTGTGTAGCCCTTAGATTCAGTTTAAGAGACTTTCCTTTTTTTATTGCTTTAAAGTGCTTTTCAGCTCCTGAATAGCGTTTTCCATGCATTTACAATGTTTGGCATGTAACTTCTGGCTGAAGGTTTTCTTGATGTTTTAACTGTAATAACATGTTACTGTGGGTGTTTATACATGGTAAAGGTGTTTTCTGAAGCTGTGTAGCCCTTAGATTCAGTTTAAGAGACTTTCCTTTTTTTATTGCTTTAAAGTGCTTTTCAGCTCCTGAATAGCGTTTTCCATGCATTTACAATGTTTGGCATGTAACTTCTGGCTGAAGGTTTTCTTGATGTTTTAACTGTAATAACATGTTACTGTGGGTGTTTATACATGGTAAAGGTGTTTTCTGAAGCTGTGTAGCCCTTAGATTCAGTTTAAGAGACTTTCCTTTTTTTATTGCTTTAAAGTGCTTTTCAGCTCCTGAATAGCGTTTTCCATGCATTTACAATGTTTGGCATGTAACTTCTGGCTGAAGGGTTTTCTTGATGTTTTAACTGTAATAACATGTTACTGTGGGTGTTTATACATGGTAAAGGTGTTTTCTGAAGCTGTGTAGCCCTTAGATTCAGTTTAAGAGACTTTCCTTTTTTTATTGCTTTAAAGTGCTTTTCAGCTCCTGAATAGCGTTTTCCATGCATTTACAATGTTTGGCATGTAACTTCTGGCTGAAGGGTTTTCTTGATGTTTTAACTGTAACAACATGTTACTGTGGGTGTTTATACATGGTAAAGGTGTTTTCTGAAGCTGTGTAGCCCTTAGATTCAGTTTAAGAGACTTTCCTTTTTTTATTGCTTTAAAGTGCTTTTCAGCTCCTGAATAGCGTTTTCCATGCATTTACAATGTTTGGCATGTAACTTCTGGCTGAAGGTTTTCTTGATGTTTTAACTGTAATAACATGTTACTGTGGGTGTTTATACATGGTAAAGGTGTTTTCTGAAGCTGTGTAGCCCTTAGATTCAGTTTAAGAGACTTTCCTTTTTTTATTGCTTTAAAGTGCTTTTCAGCTCCTGAATAGCGTTTTCCATGCATTTACAATGTTTGGCATGTAACTTCTGGCTGAAGGTTTTCTTGATGTTTTAACTGTAATAACATGTTACTGTGGGTGTTTATACATGGTAAAGGTGTTTTCTGAAGCTGTGTAGCCCTTAGATTCAGTTTAAGAGACTTTCCTTTTTTTATTGCTTTAAAGTGCTTTTCAGCTCCTGAATAGCGTTTTCCATGCATTTACAATGTTTGGCATGTAACTTCTGGCTGAAGGTTTTCTTGATGTTTTAACTGTAATACCATGTTACTGTGGGTGTTTATACATGGTAAAGGTGTTTTCTGAAGCTGTGTAGCCCTTAGATTCAGTTTAAGAGACTTTCCTTTTTTTATTGCTTTAAAGTGCTTTTCAGCTCCTGAATAGCGTTTTCCATGCATTTACAATGTTTGGCATGTAACTTCTGGCTGAAGGTTTTCTTGATGTTTTAACTGTAATAACATGTTACTGTGGGTGTTTATACATGGTAAAGGTGTTTTCTGAAGCTGTGTAGCCCTTAGATTCAGTTTAAGAGACTTTCCTTTTTTTATTGCTTTAAAGTGCTTTTCAGCTCCTGAATAGCGTTTTCCATGCATTTACAATGTTTGGCATGTAACTTCTGGCTGAAGGGTTTTCTTGATGTTTTAACTGTAACAACATGTTACTGTGGGTGTTTATACATGGTAAAGGTGTTTTCTGAAGCTGTGTAGCCCTTAGATTCAGTTTAAGAGACTTTCCTTTTTTTATTGCTTTAAAGTGCTTTTCAGCTCCTGAATAGCGTTTTCCATGCATTTACAATGTTTGGCATGTAACTTCTGGCTGAAGGTTTTCTTGATGTTTTAACTGTAACAACATGTTACTGTGGGTGTTTATACATGGTAAAGGTGTTTTCTGAAGCTGTGTAGCCCTTAGATTCAGTTTAAGAGACTTCCTTTTTTTATTGCTTTAAAGTGCTTTTCAGCTCCTGAATAGCGTTTTCCATGCATTTACAATGTTTGGCATGTAACTTCTGGCTGAAGGGTTTTCTTGATGTTTTAACTGTAATAACACGTTACTGTGGGTGTTTATACATGGTAAAGGTGTTTTCTGAAGCTGTGTAGCCCTTAGATTCAGTTTAAGAGACTTTCCTTTTTTTATTGCTTTAAAGTGCTTTTCAGCTCCTGAATAGCGTTTTCCATGCATTTACAATGTTTGGCATGTAACTTCTGGCTGAAGGTTTTCTTGATGTTTTAACTGTAATAACATGTTACTGTGGGTGTTTATACATGGTAAAGGTGTTTTCTGAAGCTGTGTAGCCCTTAGATTCAGTTTAAGAGACTTTCCTTTTTTTATTGCTTTAAAGTGCTTTTCAGCTCCTGAATAGCGTTTTCCATGCATTTACAATGTTTGGCATGTAACTTCTGGCTGAAGGTTTTCTTGATGTTTTAACTGTAATAACATGTTACTGTGGGTGTTTATACATGGTAAAGGTGTTTTCTGAAGCTGTGTAGCCCTTAGATTCAGTTTAAGAGACTTTCCTTTTTTTATTGCTTTAAAGTGCTTTTCAGCTCCTGAATAGCGTTTTCCATGCATTTACAATGTTTGGCATGTAACTTCTGGCTGAAGGTTTTCTTGATGTTTTAACTGTAATAACATGTTACTGTGGGTGTTTATACATGGTAAAGGTGTTTTCTGAAGCTGTGTAGCCCTTAGATTCAGTTTAAGAGACTTTCCTTTTTTTATTGCTTTAAAGTGCTTTTCAGCTCCTGAATAGCGTTTTCCATGCATTTACAATGTTTGGCATGTAACTTCTGGCTGAAGGGTTTTCTTGATGTTTTAACTGTAATAACATGTTACTGTGGGTGTTTATACATGGTAAAGGTGTTTTCTGAAGCTGTGTAGCCCTTAGATTCAGTTTAAGAGACTATCCTTTTTTTATTGCTTTAAAGTGCTTTTCAGCTCCTGAATAGCGTTTTCCATGCATTTACAATGTTTGGCATGTAACTTCTGGCTGAAGGGTTTTCTTGATGTTTTAACTGTAATAACATGTTACTGTGGGTGTTTATACATGGTAAAGGTGTTTTCTGAAGCTGTGTAGCCCTTAGATTCAGTTTAAGAGACTATCCTTTTTTTATTGCTTTAAAGTGCTTTTCAGCTCCTGAATAGCGTTTTCCATGCATTTACAATGTTTGGCATGTAACTTCTGGCTGAAGGTTTTCTTGATGTTTTAACTGTAATAACATGTTACTGTGGGTGTTTATACATGGTAAAGGTGTTTTCTGAAGCTGTGTAGCCCTTAGATTCAGTTTAAGAGACTTTCCTTTTTTTATTGCTTTAAAGTGCTTTTCAGCTCCTGAATAGCGTTTTCCATGCATTTACAATGTTTGGCATGTAACTTCTGGCTGAAGGTTTTCTTGATGTTTTAACTGTAATAACATGTTACTGTGGGTGTTTATACATGGTAAAGGTGTTTTCTGAAGCTGTGTAGCCCTTAGATTCAGTTTAAGAGACTTTCCTTTTTTTATTGCTTTAAAGTGCTTTTCAGCTCCTGAATAGCGTTTTCCATGCATTTACAATGTTTGGCATGTAACTTCTGGCTGAAGGTTTTCTTGATGTTTTAACTGTAATAACATGTTACTGTGGGTGTTTATACATGGTAAAGGTGTTTTCTGAAGCTGTGTAGCCCTTAGATTCAGTTTAAGAGACTTTCCTTTTTTTATTGCTTTAAAGTGCTTTTCAGCTCCTGAATAGCGTTTTCCATGCATTTACAATGTTTGGCATGTAACTTCTGGCTGAAGGTTTTCTTGATGTTTTAACTGTAATAACATGTTACTGTGGGTGTTTATACATGGTAAAGGTGTTTTCTGAAGCTGTGTAGCCCTTAGATTCAGTTTAAGAGACTTTCCTTTTTTTATTGCTTTAAAGTGCTTTTCAGCTCCTGAATAGCGTTTTCCATGCATTTACAATGTTTGGCATGTAACTTCTGGCTGAAGGTTTTCTTGATGTTTTAACTGTAATAACATGTTACTGTGGGTGTTTATACATGGTAAAGGTGTTTTCTGAAGCTGTGTAGCCCTTAGATTCAGTTTAAGAGACTTTCCTTTTTTTATTGCTTTAAAGTGCTTTTCAGCTCCTGAATAGCGTTTTCCATGCATTTACAATGTTTGGCATGTAACTTCTGGCTGAAGGGTTTTCTTGATGTTTTAACTGTAACAACATGTTACTGTGGGTGTTTATACATGGTAAAGGTGTTTTCTGAAGCTGTGTAGCCCTTAGATTCAGTTTAAGAGACTTTCCTTTTTTTATTGCTTTAAAGTGCTTTTCAGCTCCTGAATAGCGTTTTCCATGCATTTACAATGTTTGGCATGTAACTTCTGGCTGAAGGTTTTCTTGATGTTTTAACTGTAATAACATGTTACTGTGGGTGTTTATACATGGTAAAGGTGTTTTCTGAAGCTGTGTAGCCCTTAGATTCAGTTTAAGAGACTTTCCTTTTTTTATTGCTTTAAAGTGCTTTTCAGCTCCTGAATAGCGTTTTCCATGCATTTACAATGTTTGGCATGTAACTTCTGGCTGAAGGTTTTCTTGATGTTTTAACTGTAATAACATGTTACTGTGGGTGTTTATACATGGTAAAGGTGTTTTCTGAAGCTGTGTAGCCCTTAGATTCAGTTTAAGAGACTTTCCTTTTTTTATTGCTTTAAAGTGCTTTTCAGCTCCTGAATAGCGTTTTCCATGCATTTACAATGTTTGGCATGTAACTTCTGGCTGAAGGTTTTCTTGATGTTTTAACTGTAACAACATGTTACTGTGGGTGTTTATACATGGTAAAGGTGTTTTCTGAAGCTGTGTAGCCCTTAGATTCAGTTTAAGAGACTTTCCTTTTTTTATTGCTTTAAAGTGCTTTTCAGCTCCTGAATAGCGTTTTCCATGCATTTACAATGTTTGGCATGTAACTTCTGGCTGAAGGTTTTCTTGATGTTTTAACTGTAATAACATGTTACTGTGGGTGTTTATACATGGTAAAGGTGTTTTCTGAAGCTGTGTAGCCCTTAGATTCAGTTTAAGAGACTTTCCTTTTTTTATTGCTTTAAAGTGCTTTTCAGCTCCTGAATAGCGTTTTCCATGCATTTACAATGTTTGGCATGTAACTTCTGGCTGAAGGTTTTCTTGATGTTTTAACTGTAATAACATGTTACTGTGGGTGTTTATACATGGTAAAGGTGTTTTCTGAAGCTGTGTAGCCCTTAGATTCAGTTTAAGAGACTTTCCTTTTTTTATTGCTTTAAAGTGCTTTTCAGCTCCTGAATAGCGTTTTCCATGCATTTACAATGTTTGGCATGTAACTTCTGGCTGAAGGTTTTCTTGATGTTTTAACTGTAACAACATGTTACTGTGGGTGTTTATACATGGTAAAGGTGTTTTCTGAAGCTGTGTAGCCCTTAGATTCAGTTTAAGAGACTTTCCTTTTTTTATTGCTTTAAAGTGCTTTTCAGCTCCTGAATAGCGTTTTCCATGCATTTACAATGTTTGGCATGTAACTTCTGGCTGAAGGTTTTCTTGATGTTTTAACTGTAATAACATGTTACTGTGGGTGTTTATACATGGTAAAGGTGTTTTCTGAAGCTGTGTAGCCCTTAGATTCAGTTTAAGAGACTTTCCTTTTTTTATTGCTTTAAAGTGCTTTTCAGCTCCTGAATAGCGTTTTCCATGCATTTACAATGTTTGGCATGTAACTTCTGGCTGAAGGTTTTCTTGATGTTTTAACTGTAACAACATGTTACTGTGGGTGTTTATACATGGTAAAGGTGTTTTCTGAAGCTGTGTAGCCCTTAGATTCAGTTTAAGAGACTTTCCTTTTTTTATTGCTTTAAAGTGCTTTTCAGCTCCTGAATAGCGTTTTCCATGCATTTACAATGTTTGGCATGTAACTTCTGGCTGAAGGTTTTCTTGATGTTTTAACTGTAATAACATGTTACTGTGGGTGTTTATACATGGTAAAGGTGTTTTCTGAAGCTGTGTAGCCCTTAGATTCAGTTTAAGAGACTTTCCTTTTTTTATTGCTTTAAAGTGCTTTTCAGCTCCTGAATAGCGTTTTCCATGCATTTACAATGTTTGGCATGTAACTTCTGGCTGAAGGTTTTCTTGATGTTTTAACTGTAATAACATGTTACTGTGGGTGTTTATACATGGTAAAGGTGTTTTCTGAAGCTGTGTAGCCCTTAGATTCAGTTTAAGAGACTTTCCTTTTTTTATTGCTTTAAAGTGCTTTTCAGCTCCTGAATAGCGTTTTCCATGCATTTACAATGTTTGGCATGTAACTTCTGGCTGAAGGGTTTTCTTGATGTTTTAACTGTAACAACATGTTACTGTGGGTGTTTATACATGGTAAAGGTGTTTTCTGAAGCTGTGTAGCCCTTAGATTCAGTTTAAGAGACTTTCCTTTTTTTATTGCTTTAAAGTGCTTTTCAGCTCCTGAATAGCGTTTTCCATGCATTTACAATGTTTGGCATGTAACTTCTGGCTGAAGGTTTTCTTGATGTTTTAACTGTAACAACATGTTACTGTGGGTGTTTATACATGGTAAAGGTGTTTTCTGAAGCTGTGTAGCCCTTAGATTCAGTTTAAGAGACTTTCCTTTTTTTATTGCTTTAAAGTGCTTTTCAGCTCCTGAATAGCGTTTTCCATGCATTTACAATGTTTGGCATGTAACTTCTGGCTGAAGGTTTTCTTGATGTTTTAACTGTAATAACATGTTACTGTGGGTGTTTATACATGGTAAAGGTGTTTTCTGAAGCTGTGTAGCCCTTAGATTCAGTTTAAGAGACTTTCCTTTTTTTATTGCTTTAAAGTGCTTTTCAGCTCCTGAATAGCGTTTTCCATGCATTTACAATGTTTGGCATGTAACTTCTGGCTGAAGGTTTTCTTGATGTTTTAACTGTAACAACATGTTACTGTGGGTGTTTATACATGGTAAAGGTGTTTTCTGAAGCTGTGTAGCCCTTAGATTCAGTTTAAGAGACTTTCCTTTTTTTATTGCTTTAAAGTGCTTTTCAGCTCCTGAATAGCGTTTTCCATGCATTTACAATGTTTGGCATGTAACTTCTGGCTGAAGGTTTTCTTGATGTTTTAACTGTAATAACATGTTACTGTGGGTGTTTATACATGGTAAAGGTGTTTTCTGAAGCTGTGTAGCCCTTAGATTCAGTTTAAGAGACTTTCCTTTTTTTATTGCTTTAAAGTGCTTTTCAGCTCCTGAATAGCGTTTTCCATGCATTTACAATGTTTGGCATGTAACTTCTGGCTGAAGGTTTTCTTGATGTTTTAACTGTAATAACATGTTACTGTGGGTGTTTATACATGGTAAAGGTGTTTTCTGAAGCTGTGTAGCCCTTAGATTCAGTTTAAGAGACTTTCCTTTTTTTATTGCTTTAAAGTGCTTTTCAGCTCCTGAATAGCGTTTTCCATGCATTTACAATGTTTGGCATGTAACTTCTGGCTGAAGGTTTTCTTGATGTTTTAACTGTAATAACATGTTACTGTGGGTGTTTATACATGGTAAAGGTGTTTTCTGAAGCTGTGTAGCCCTTAGATTCAGTTTAAGAGACTTTCCTTTTTTTATTGCTTTAAAGTGCTTTTCAGCTCCTGAATAGCGTTTTCCATGCATTTACAATGTTTGGCATGTAACTTCTGGCTGAAGGTTTTCTTGATGTTTTAACTGTAATAACATGTTACTGTGGGTGTTTATACATGGTAAAGGTGTTTTCTGAAGCTGTGTAGCCCTTAGATTCAGTTTAAGAGACTTTCCTTTTTTTATTGCTTTAAAGTGCTTTTCAGCTCCTGAATAGCGTTTTCCATGCATTTACAATGTTTGGCATGTAACTTCTGGCTGAAGGTTTTCTTGATGTTTTAACTGTAATAACATGTTACTGTGGGTGTTTATACATGGTAAAGGTGTTTTCTGAAGCTGTGTAGCCCTTAGATTCAGTTTAAGAGACTTTCCTTTTTTTATTGCTTTAAAGTGCTTTTCAGCTCCTGAATAGCGTTTTCCATGCATTTACAATGTTTGGCATGTAACTTCTGGCTGAAGGTTTTCTTGATGTTTTAACTGTAATAACATGTTACTGTGGGTGTTTATACATGGTAAAGGTGTTTTCTGAAGCTGTGTAGCCCTTAGATTCAGTTTAAGAGACTTTCCTTTTTTTATTGCTTTAAAGTGCTTTTCAGCTCCTGAATAGCGTTTTCCATGCATTTACAATGTTTGGCATGTAACTTCTGGCTGAAGGTTTTCTTGATGTTTTAACTGTAACAACATGTTACTGTGGGTGTTTATACATGGTAAAGGTGTTTTCTGAAGCTGTGTAGCCCTTAGATTCAGTTTAAGAGACTTTCCTTTTTTTATTGCTTTAAAGTGCTTTTCAGCTCCTGAATAGCGTTTTCCATGCATTTACAATGTTTGGCATGTAACTTCTGGCTGAAGGTTTTCTTGATGTTTTAACTGTAATAACATGTTACTGTGGGTGTTTATACATGGTAAAGGTGTTTTCTGAAGCTGTGTAGCCCTTAGATTCAGTTTAAGAGACTTTCCTTTTTTTATTGCTTTAAAGTGCTTTTCAGCTCCTGAATAGCGTTTTCCATGCATTTACAATGTTTGGCATGTAACTTCTGGCTGAAGGTTTTCTTGATGTTTTAACTGTAATAACATGTTACTGTGGGTGTTTATACATGGTAAAGGTGTTTTCTGAAGCTGTGTAGCCCTTAGATTCAGTTTAAGAGACTTTCCTTTTTTTATTGCTTTAAAGTGCTTTTCAGCTCCTGAATAGCGTTTTCCATGCATTTACAATGTTTGGCATGTAACTTCTGGCTGAAGGTTTTCTTGATGTTTTAACTGTAATAACATGTTACTGTGGGTGTTTATACATGGTAAAGGTGTTTTCTGAAGCTGTGTAGCCCTTAGATTCAGTTTAAGAGACTTTCCTTTTTTTATTGCTTTAAAGTGCTTTTCAGCTCCTGAATAGCGTTTTCCATGCATTTACAATGTTTGGCATGTAACTTCTGGCTGAAGGGTTTTCTTGATGTTTTAACTGTAATAACATGTTACTGTGGGTGTTTATACATGGTAAAGGTGTTTTCTGAAGCTGTGTAGCCCTTAGATTCAGTTTAAGAGACTTTCCTTTTTTTATTGCTTTAAAGTGCTTTTCAGCTCCTGAATAGCGTTTTCCATGCATTTACAATGTTTGGCATGTAACTTCTGGCTGAAGGTTTTCTTGATGTTTTAACTGTAATAACATGTTACTGTGGGTGTTTATACATGGTAAAGGTGTTTTCTGAAGCTGTGTAGCCCTTAGATTCAGTTTAAGAGACTTTCCTTTTTTTATTGCTTTAAAGTGCTTTTCAGCTCCTGAATAGCGTTTTCCATGCATTTACAATGTTTGGCATGTAACTTCTGGCTGAAGGTTTTCTTGATGTTTTAACTGTAATAACATGTTACTGTGGGTGTTTATACATGGTAAAGGTGTTTTCTGAAGCTGTGTAGCCCTTAGATTCAGTTTAAGAGACTTTCCTTTTTTTATTGCTTTAAAGTGCTTTTCAGCTCCTGAATAGCGTTTTCCATGCATTTACAATGTTTGGCATGTAACTTCTGGCTGAAGGTTTTCTTGATGTTTTAACTGTAATAACATGTTACTGTGGGTGTTTATACATGGTAAAGGTGTTTTCTGAAGCTGTGTAGCCCTTAGATTCAGTTTAAGAGACTTTCCTTTTTTTATTGCTTTAAAGTGCTTTTCAGCTCCTGAATAGCGTTTTCCATGCATTTACAATGTTTGGCATGTAACTTCTGGCTGAAGGTTTTCTTGATGTTTTAACTGTAATAACATGTTACTGTGGGTGTTTATACATGGTAAAGGTGTTTTCTGAAGCTGTGTAGCCCTTAGATTCAGTTTAAGAGACTTTCCTTTTTTTATTGCTTTAAAGTGCTTTTCAGCTCCTGAATAGCGTTTTCCATGCATTTACAATGTTTGGCATGTAACTTCTGGCTGAAGGTTTTCTTGATGTTTTAACTGTAACAACATGTTACTGTGGGTGTTTATACATGGTAAAGGTGTTTTCTGAAGCTGTGTAGCCCTTAGATTCAGTTTAAGAGACTTTCCTTTTTTTATTGCTTTAAAGTGCTTTTCAGCTCCTGAATAGCGTTTTCCATGCATTTACAATGTTTGGCATGTAACTTCTGGCTGAAGGTTTTCTTGATGTTTTAACTGTAATAACATGTTACTGTGGGTGTTTATACATGGTAAAGGTGTTTTCTGAAGCTGTGTAGCCCTTAGATTCAGTTTAAGAGACTTTCCTTTTTTTATTGCTTTAAAGTGCTTTTCAGCTCCTGAATAGCGTTTTCCATGCATTTACAATGTTTGGCATGTAACTTCTGGCTGAAGGTTTTCTTGATGTTTTAACTGTAATAACATGTTACTGTGGGTGTTTATACATGGTAAAGGTGTTTTCTGAAGCTGTGTAGCCCTTAGATTCAGTTTAAGAGACTTTCCTTTTTTTATTGCTTTAAAGTGCTTTTCAGCTCCTGAATAGCGTTTTCCATGCATTTACAATGTTTGGCATGTAACTTCTGGCTGAAGGTTTTCTTGATGTTTTAACTGTAATAACATGTTACTGTGGGTGTTTATACATGGTAAAGGTGTTTTCTGAAGCTGTGTAGCCCTTAGATTCAGTTTAAGAGACTTTCCTTTTTTTATTGCTTTAAAGTGCTTTTCAGCTCCTGAATAGCGTTTTCCATGCATTTACAATGTTTGGCATGTAACTTCTGGCTGAAGGTTTTCTTGATGTTTTAACTGTAATAACATGTTACTGTGGGTGTTTATACATGGTAAAGGTGTTTTCTGAAGCTGTGTAGCCCTTAGATTCAGTTTAAGAGACTTTCCTTTTTTTATTGCTTTAAAGTGCTTTTCAGCTCCTGAATAGCGTTTTCCATGCATTTACAATGTTTGGCATGTAACTTCTGGCTGAAGGTTTTCTTGATGTTTTAACTGTAATAACATGTTACTGTGGGTGTTTATACATGGTAAAGGTGTTTTCTGAAGCTGTGTAGCCCTTAGATTCAGTTTAAGAGACTTTCCTTTTTTTATTGCTTTAAAGTGCTTTTCAGCTCCTGAATAGCGTTTTCCATGCATTTACAATGTTTGGCATGTAACTTCTGGCTGAAGGTTTTCTTGATGTTTTAACTGTAATAACATGTTACTGTGGGTGTTTATACATGGTAAAGGTGTTTTCTGAAGCTGTGTAGCCCTTAGATTCAGTTTAAGAGACTTTCCTTTTTTTATTGCTTTAAAGTGCTTTTCAGCTCCTGAATAGCGTTTTCCATGCATTTACAATGTTTGGCATGTAACTTCTGGCTGAAGGTTTTCTTGATGTTTTAACTGTAATAACATGTTACTGTGGGTGTTTATACATGGTAAAGGTGTTTTCTGAAGCTGTGTAGCCCTTAGATTCAGTTTAAGAGACTTTCCTTTTTTTATTGCTTTAAAGTGCTTTTCAGCTCCT
>NW_025813868.1:2500-25000 GCF_021917145.1 Hypomesus transpacificus
CAAGGCTTCACTGTTGAGCAGACCCAGCCATCGTGGAAGCATGCCTAACATGATGTGTGTGTGTGTGCTTTGTTGAACATCTTCGTGCGTACAGGCCTTCCTGTGAGTGTAATCATGTGGACAGTATGTGTGTGTTTTTCTTTGCATCCGCACTCATGCATACATTTGCGTGAGTGTAAACTGTGTGTGTGTGTGTGTGTGTGCGTGCGTGCTTATATGCTTACATTTGTGCCTTTCAGAGTGCACAGAACAGAGGATGTCTGTTTTCTGCTCTGCTGGGCTCCCAGACAGAGGCCTGCCAGACAGGACCCTCAGCTCCCCCACACCAACACAGCATGACGGGAACAGGAAGTGGAGGAAAGACAGCATGTCAGACCAGGAAGAGGAGAGACAGCATGTCAGACCAGGAAGAGGAGAGACAGCATGTCAGACCAGGAAGATGAGAGACAGCATGTCAGACCAGGAAGAGGAGAGACAGCATGTCAGACCAGGAAGAGGAGAGACAGCATGTCAGACCAGGAAGAGGAAAGACAGCATGTCAGACCAGGAAGAGGAAAGACAGCATGTCAGACCAGGAAGAGGAGAGACAGCATGTCAGACCAGGAAGAGGAAAGACAGCATGTCAGACCAGGAAGAGGAAAGACAGCATGTCAGACCAGGAAGAGGAAAGACAGCATGTCAGACCAGGAAGAGGAGAGACAGCATGTCAGACCAGGAAGAGGAGAGACAGCATGTCAGACCAGGAAGAGGAAAGACAGCATGTCAGACCAGGAAGAGGAAAGACAGCATGTCAGACCAGGAAGAGGAAAGACAGCATGTCAGACCAGGAAGAGGAAAGACAGCATGTCAGACTAGGAAGAGGAAAGACAGCATGTCAGACCAGGAAGAGGAAAGACAGCATGTCAGACCAGGAAGTAGAAAGACAGCATGTCAGACCAGGAAGAGGAGAGACAGCATGTCAGACCAGGAAGAGGAGAGACAGCATGTCAGACCAGGAAGAGGAAAGACAGCATGTCAGACCAGGAAGAGGAAAGACAGCATGTCAGACCAGGAAGAGGAAAGACAGCATGTCAGACCAGGAAGAGGAAAGACAGCATGTCAGACCAGGAAGAGGAAAGACAGCATGTCAGACCAGGAAGAGGAGAGACAGCATGTCAGACCAGGAAGATGAGAGACAGCATGTCAGACCAGGAAGAGGAGAGACAGCATGTCAGACCAGGAAGAGGAGAGACAGCATGTCAGACCAGGAAGAGGAAAGACAGCATGTCAGACCAGGAAGAGGAAAGACAGCATGTCAGACCAGGAAGAGGAGAGACAGCATGTCAGACCAGGAAGAGGAAAGACAGCATGTCAGACCAGGAAGAGGAAAGACAGCATGTCAGACCAGGAAGAGGAAAGACAGCATGTCAGACCAGGAAGAGGAGAGACAGCATGTCAGACCAGGAAGAGGAGAGACAGCATGTCAGACCAGGAAGAGGAAAGACAGCATGTCAGACCAGGAAGAGGAAAGACAGCATGTCAGACCAGGAAGAGGAAAGACAGCATGTCAGACCAGGAAGAGGAAAGACAGCATGTCAGACCAGGAAGAGGAAAGACAGCATGTCAGACCAGGAAGAGGAAAGACAGCATGTCAGACCAGGAAGAGGAAAGACAGCATGTCAGACCAGGAAGTAGAAAGACAGCATGTCAGACCAGGAAGAGGAGAGACAGCATGTCAGACCAGGAAGAGGAGAGACAGCATGTCAGACCAGGAAGAGGAAAGACAGCATGTCAGACCAGGAAGAGGAAAGACAGCATGTCAGACCAGGAAGAGGAAAGACAGCATGTCAGACCAGGAAGAGGAAAGACAGCATGTCAGACCAGGAAGAGGAAAGACAGCATGTCAGACCAGGAAAAGGAAAGACAGCATGTCAGACCAGGAAGAGGAAAGACAGCATGTCAGACCAGGAAGTAGAAAGACAGCATGTCAGACCAGGAAGAGGAGAGACAGCATGTCAGACCAGGAAGAGGAGAGACAGCATGTCAGACCAGGAAGAGGAAAGACAGCATGTCAGACCAGGAAGAGGAAAGACGGCATGTCAGACCAGGAAGAGGAAAGACAGCATGTTAGACCAGGTAGAGGAAAGACAGCATGTCAGACCAGGAAGTAGAAAGACAGCATGTCAGACCAGGAAGTAGAAAGACAGCATGTCAGACCAGGAAGAGGAAGGAAGGAGAGCCAGATTCCTCTCTTTACAGACTCTGACCCAAACCGCTGGTTTTCGGTAAGAAGATAGTAAAGTAAAGTAGAGTACAGTATAGAAGAGAAGGATAGGGTAGGGTAAGGCAGAGCAGAGTAGAAGGCAGCAGCATATAGTCAAATAGAGTGGGCTAGAGTAGTGTAAAATAGTGTACAGCTCTCTGTGTTCCAGTGTGTCACTAGAGATGTTGTCCTTCCCCTCTGCCCTGCCGAGCTGCCAGAGATACAACTCTACTTTATTAGCTTCCAGAAGCAGCCAAGCAAATCAAGCCAGAGTCAATCAGAACCAAGCGTGCATCATCCAACGTTTGTAATTGAGTTTTAAAAAGAGAGATGGAGGGGGGGGGGGGGGGAAGAAGAGAGGGAGGGGAGTATGTGTGGGTCAGATCCTGTAACAGCATAAAGCTCAGTTTACTAATTTCCTGGGCTTGGTCTGGGGTCTGGGGTCTGAGGTCTGGGGTCTAGGGTCTAGGGTGTAGGGTCTAGGGTCTAGGGTCTAGGGTCTAGGGTCTAGGGTCTAGGGTCTAAGGGTGTAGGGTCTGGGTCTAAGGGTCTAGGGTCTAGGGTCTAGGGTCTAGGGTCTAGGGTCTGGGTCTAAGGGTCTAGGGTCTGGGTCTAAGGGTCTGGGTCTAAGGGTCTAGGGTCTGGGGTCTGGGGTCTGGGGTCTGGGGTCTGGGTTCTGGGTGTGGAGTCTGGGGTCTGGGTGGGGGGTCTGGTCCATCAGAGTTGCCCTGGTCTTCTCAGGCAGGAAAGGAAGGTATGTGTTCTGGCTACAGAGGGCACAGTCCAGAAAGCCACTCAGTCCTGCTTAACGAGCTTTAATGAGCCTTAACAAGCTTTCATTTCAGTAGAGGCTCGTTAAGAACTAAAACAACAAGCAGAGGACTGCCCAGATTCCAAGAGGCTGACTGTGTAAAAGTACCTCTGTGGATCTGAGTCCACTTCTGCATGAATCTGTCTCACAATGAGTATTCATCTTCTTCGAGATATCTCACACCATAAGGAACACGCAACTATTTCTGTTTCTATGTGGGAGGAGACCAAAGTCTTCTACCAAGACTGTGGTCTCATCTCCACCCAGTGAACACCATTGGACACACACACACCTTCAACAGTTACTGCACCATCAGCAGTATTGACTCAGCTGGACCATCACACGCTGCGTCTGCTCACAAAGAGAGAGAGTTCACCAGCACAATAGAGGAACATCTCACCCTCACCTCTCTCTCTCCTGTCTGAAGCACACACACCTGCTGGACCCTGACACACACACCTGCTCATGTTCTGACGTCCTACATGTACGCGTTTCCCTCACAGGGTGTGTGGAGGTGTGGGGGGGTTCCTGTGTCTCCCTCACAGGGTGTGTGGTGGTCTAGGAGGGTTCCTGTGTCTCCCTGACTGACAGGGTGTGTGGAGGTCTAGGAGGGTTCCTGTGTCTCCCTGACTGACAGGGTGTGTGGTGGTCTAGGAGGGTTCCTGTGTCTCCCTGACTGACAGGGTGTGTGGAGGTCTGGGAGGGTTCCTGTGTCTCCCTCACAGGGTGTGTGGAGGTGTGGGAGGGTTCCTGTGTCTCCCTGACAGGGTGTGTGGAGGTCTGGGAGGGTTCCTGTGTCTCCCTCACAGGGTGTGTGGAGGTGTGGGGGGGTTCCTGTGTCTCCCTCACAGGGTGTGTGGAGGTGTGGGGGGGTTCCTGTGTCTCCCTCACAGGGTGTGTGGAGGTCTGGGAGGGTTCCTGTGTCTCCCTCACAGGGTGTGTGGAGGTCTGGGAGGGTTCCTGTGTCTCCCTCACAGGGTGTGTGGAGGTCTGGGAGGGTTCCTGTGTCTCCCTCACAGGGTGTGTGGAGGTCTGGGAGGGTTCCTGTGTCTCCCTCACAGGGTGTGTGGAGGTGTGGGGGGGTTCCTGTGTCTCCCTCACAGGGTGTGTGGAGGTCTGGGAGGGTTACTGTGTCTCCCTCACAGGGTGTGTGGAGGTGTGGGAGGGTTCCTGTGTCTCCCTCACAGGGTGTGTGGTGGTCTAGGAGGGTTCCTGTGTCTCCCTCACAGGGTGTGTGGAGGTCTGGGAGGGTTCCTGTGTCTCCATCTCAGGGTGTGTGGAGGTCTGAGAGGGTTCCTGTGTCTCCCTCACAGGGTGTGTGGAGGTGTGGGGGGGTTCCTGTGTCTCCCTCACAGGGTGTGTGGAGGTCTGGAAGGGTTACTGTGCAGGAGGAAGTCAGTGGTCTTGAGGACCAAACACAGTACGTCTCTCAGGACTATTCCAGTTAATTGACTCTAATGTCCTGTAATGTGCCGTTCTCCTCGCCCACTCTTCATAATAGCATCTGTCGAACGCCCGACGGCAGCTCAGTCAATTAAAACAAAATACAAATGAAGTTAAGCAGTCGCTACTCTGTGATTAGTTTCTCCAGCAACAATTAAGAGCACACGCAAAACAGACAATGGTAATTTACACGTTTTTTTTGGTTCCTGCTCTCTCTCCCTCCGTCCTCTCTCTCTTCTCTCTCGGGTTCTCATTCTCTGTAGCTCTGCATGCTCTCTTTCCCTCTCTCCCTTCCACTCCAACCACATTAATTGGTTCTTGTTTGAAGGTGCTGAGCTTGTTGTTAGAAGTACATGGGCTCTGCATCTTTTTATTTCTGTCTTGTGAGTCTGGATGATGGCTGGGATTGTGACCGTGATTCTACTGCCCCTGTGATTCAACTGTCCCCGTGATTCTACTGCCCCCGTGATTCTACTGCCCCTATGATTCTACTGTCCCCGTGATTCTACTGCCCCCGTGATTCTACTGCCCCTGTGATTCTACTGTCCCCGTGATTCTACTGCCCCCGTGATTCTACTTCCTCTGTGATTCTACTGCCCCCGTGATTCTACCGCCCCTGTTTCAACTGCCTCTGTGATTCTACCGCCCTTGTGATTCTACTGCCTCTGTGATTCTACTGCCCCTGTGATTCTACTGCCTCAGTGATTCTACTGCCTCTGTGATTCTACTGCCTCAGTGACTCTACTGCCTCAGTGAATCTACCGCTCCTGTGATTCTACTGCCCCTGTGATTCTACTGCCTCTGTGATTCTACTGCCTCAGCGATTCTACTGCCCCTGTGATTCTACTGCCTCAGTGATTCTACTGCCCCAGTGATTCTACTGCCTCTGTGATTCTACTGCCTCAGTGATTCTACCGCTCCTGTGATTCTACTGCCCCTGTGATTCTACTGCCTCTGTGATTCTACTGCCTCAGTGATTCTACTGCCCCTGTGATTCTACTGCCTCAGTGATTCTACTGCCCCAGTGATTCTACTGCCTCTGTGATTCTACTGCCTCAGTGATTCTACTGCCTTAGTGATTCTACCGCTCCTGTGATTCTACTGCCCCTGTGATTCTACTGCCTCTGTGATTCTACTGCCTCAGTGATTCTACTGCCTCTGTGATTCTACTGCCCCGTGATTCTACTGCCCCTGTGATTCTACTGACCCTGTGATTCTACTGCCTCTGTGATTCTACTGCCCCTGTGATTATACTGCCTCAGTGATTCTACTGCCTCAGTGATTCTACTGCCTGTGTGATTCTTCTGTCTCAGTGATTCTACTGCCTTTGTGATTCTACTGTCTCAGTGATTCAACTGCTCCTGTGATTCTACTGCCTCAGTGATTCTACTGCCTCAGTGATTCTACTGCCTCTGTGATTCTACTGCCTCAGTGATTCTACTGCCTCAGTGATTCTACCGCTCCTGTGATTCTACTGCCTCTGTGATTCTACTGCCTCAGTGATTCTACTGCCCCTGTGATTCTACTGCCTCAGTGATTCTACTGCCTCAGTGATTCTACCGCTCCTGTGATTCTACTGCCTCTGTGATGCTACTGCCTCGGTGATTCTACTGCCCCTGTGATTCTACTGCCTCAGTGATTCTACTGCCTCTGTGATTCTACTGCGTCAGTGATTCTACTGCCCCTGTGATTCTACTGCCTCTGTGATTATACTGCCTCTGTGATTCTACTGCCTCAGTGATTCTACCGCTTCCGTGATTCTTCTGCCCCGTGATTCTGCTGGGCTTGTGTTTCTGCTGGGCTTGTGTTTCTGTGTTTGTACTGGCCTGTGTTATTCTCCTCCTTCTGTTCTCTCCTGCAGAGCTAAGAGAGGAGAGAGAAGACTTCAGGCTGTGTGCCGTCAGAAGTGATGTGTGTAATAAGCCCACACTCACATGCGCGCAGACACAATGGTGCGGACCGTGTCTCTGCTTGTATTATCTGCTTGGCGGTGATGGAGGAGGGCGGTAAAAAGACTGCGAGAGAGATGCAAGGATGGAGACTGCCCGGGAAAGAGGGGCTGCGAGATAGGGGGTGAGTGCAAGAGAGAAAAGAGAGAGAGAGAGAGAGAGAGAGAGAGAGAGAGAGAGAGAGAGAGAGAGAGAGAGAGAGAGAGAGAGAGAGAGAGAGAGAGAGAGAGAGAGAGGAGAGAGAGAGAGAGCAGGGTAATTTCCCTAGCTGCGATCATTTGTCAGCCTCCTCTGGCTGGCTTGGCAGCCACTGTGCCAACAGCAGTCAATCAGGCAGCTTATGAATCCAGGTTGCAGACAATCGCTCTGCTTATGAATCCTCACAACAGTCAATGCTGATGCGTGGGAGGCCAGAGAGACCCATCTACAATCTCCAGCGGCTGCAGGAATACCCCCCCCCCCCCCTCCCCCGGGACCAAACACAACCAACACTCTGCTGTTGAAACCTGCCAGTTGGATCGGCCTCCCTCGCCCGTCGTCACACAGAACCTCCCACCTCCAGTCCTCTAGCGGGTTCCCACAATGCAGCAGGCACCCAGCGGTTCGCTGTCATTTCCTCTAAAAATAGCGGGGAAGCGTAAATCCCCGAAAATGAACGTGGTCCCAGTCAGGCGACGGAGGTAGTTTGTCTTTGAAGGGAATCTTGGTGTCAGATGGGAAACGTGAATAAATAACCACAGCGCGTGCGAGAGCAGATCCTAATTCAGGGAGGCAGTTCTAAACATCCGAGTGTTTCCCATGTCCCTGTACAGCACCTGAGGAGGTGTGTTTGCTAAGTGGAGGTTAATGATGTATAAAGTGCAGTGGGAAGGCAGCCCATGCGGGCTCCCCCTCTCTCCCCCAACCACCTGTCCCCCCCCCCCCCCCCACCTCCCTCCTTCTCAACGGTCTAACCAGGCTCTCTCTCTCTCCCTCTATCTTTCTCTCTCACTGAACCTCTCTCTTTCTCCCTCTCTCTCTCTGAACCTCCCTCTCCCTCTCCCTCTCCCCTCTCCCTCTCCCTCTCCCTCTCCCTCTCCCTCTCCCTCTCCCTCTCCCTCTCCCTCTCCCTCTCCCTCTCCCTCTCCCTCTCCCTCTCCTCTCCCTCTCCCTCTCCCTCTCCCTCTCCCAGTACAGGCAGAGGTGTCTAAATGGAATCCTCTCTGCAGGTCTGTTATCATAGCTGCCTGCCATTCTGTCAGACTCCACCGCAAATGCAGTTCACTCAGCCAGGGGCAGTTGGACCAAGGCATCTGTTACACTTAATAAAGTGCTGACCCAAATGTCCCTGTGCCCTCTGCAACCAGCGTCCCCCGCAGGACCAACGAGCCGACAGAAGGGTGCTTCTGGCATGTATCATTCATGGTCGGCGCTCAAAGGTGTTTACCCCTGATACAAACAGAAACCAGGTGTTGTTGCTGCACTGTAGCCGGAATGAAAATGGGGATTTGAATCGCAACATTGTTGTGTTTGTGTTTTTATTAGAGATGTTTCTATGAAGACATTTTGGGAATTTGATGTTGGCAGGGAAGCTGAAAGGGTAAGAGTTTAGTGGATTTGGTGAGCAACCTGGTTGATTAGACTTGTTCACCTATGCAGATCATGTTTATAATCCTGTTTGACACATGGGATATTTTTCCAGCATACCGATGCACATTGCAATGAACCACCAAAGCTACCAGTTTCCCCATGCAGAGAGGAAAGAGAGAGACAGAGGTGTGAAGCAGAGGAGAAGAGGACCTGAAAGAAAGAAAAATAGAAAGAACAGAAAGAAAGCTAGATAAAAAGAAAGGACTAGTAAAAAGGGGCAAAGAGTCTCCCATCTCCCTTGTAGATTTACAGATCTGTCGGAACCTTATGTGGTCAAAATGGAAAAGAGAATTGGGCAGTGTTTACGGCTCTATAAACCTTTCTTTTAAACCCAAGGACTTGGCCACCCTGCCGACTGCAGAGCACCACTCATAAAACTGAGGCTAACGCCGTCTTTTAAATTTGATGAAACATTTATCGATTTCTTCTTTGGTGTCTTGTTTTATTTGCTCTTCCCTTCCCACCTTGAGGGTTGACGGGGAAGGAGAGGAGGGGGGGGGGAGGGGGGGGGGGGGAGGGACGAAGGATGCTCGTTTACGCACTAATTAATCAGAATGTAAATATTGAGGAGGAAGAGAAGGGGGTGGAAGAGGAGGGAACCAAAAGGAGGGAGGGAGGGAGGGAGGGAGGGAGGGAGGGAGGGAGGGAGAGGAGAGGAGAGGAGAGGAGAGGAGAGGAGAGGAGAGGAGAGGAGAGGAGAGGAGAGGAGAGGAGAGGAGAGGAGAGGAGAAGAGAGGAGGGAGGGAGGGCAGTGGAGGTAGTGGAGGTAGTGGCAGGAGCAGGAAGGAGGAGGAAGGAGGGAGAATGGGGGAAGTGGGAAAATAGGGTAGAATCGGGGAAGGTAGAGAGAGGATGAAGGAGGGGGAATGGGGGGGAGGGATGGGGGAGGGATGGACGAGTACTTAGACTGGTACAGCCCATTGAGGAGGAGGGCTTTCTGGGATAGATCTGTGGGTCGTTAATTTTCTTCTGAATGAGCAGCAGTTCATCAGATTTCAGAGTCCCCAGGCTCCTCTCAGAGAGCTCCCATCTTCTTTTATCTCCTCCCATTTCCCCTCCCTCCCTCACCCCATCAACACCACCCTACTCCACCCCAGCCCACACTGCTGTAGGGAATGATAAACAAAGAAATCAATATCGCCATTCCACTTTAATACGTTTGAAAAAAACAAAAAAACAAACTACAATTAATCCGTTCATCTAGTGAATTCCACCAACGTATTTCCTGAAAGGACATTTGCTGAAAAGGGAGTGACCCTATCAGTGTCTCCATCCCCCATTGGCTATGTGATGATCCTCCACCCCCCCCCCTCTATTCGATACCACGGAAGTAACCAATCACTGAAGGTCTGTATAGATAGGTAGATACATAAGGCATCCGTTTAGGGGACTCTTGAATCCAAGCGCCTACAGAGAGGGATTTAAACCTGCGACAGAAAGGTAGGTAAGCAGGCAGGTAAGCAGGCAGGTAAGCAGGCAGGTAAGCAGGCAGGTAAGCAGGCAGGTAAGCAGGCAGGTAAGCAGGCAGGCAGGCAGGCAGGCAGGCAGGCAGGCAGGCAGGCAGGCAGGCAGGCAGGCAGGCAGGCAGGCAGGCAGGCAGGCAGCTGTCTAGCTGACACCTAAACATAAATTACACCCAGCGCTATCTTAAGTCAATCCACAAATGATACACCGAAGAACAGATAACAAACAATAACCAATAATTAGCCAGTGACCCGGTGACAGGCTGGTAGTCCTGGGTTATCGACCCCATTCTGAAATTGATGAGGTCATAGAAGCAGGACGGAGTGAAACGAGCGGGCGTGGCTGCGAGCGTTGCTATGGCGGATGGCGTTTCGTTTGTCAACAGACGGCTGTGCTTTGTAGAGATGCAGACTGTATGATGAAGCATTAAAGCCTTGTTACACCACACAGGGTGACGAGGTGCCAGACAGCTCCCAGCCGTCTGGTGAAGGCCCCGTACCGTCTAGCATTCACGGACGTCCGCTTGCCTTGGTTTGACTCCATACACGTAACCACACTTATTCCTCTGTAATAATTATGCAAATATCATGGTGGGAAAATTCCAAACGAGCGAGGTAGAGCTAGTGCTCATGTGTTTCAGAAAGGTTGGTCAGGACATGCTTTGTTATTCTTCCTCCAAAATAAAGAAGCCCAATTTGCGGGGGTAATTACGAGCGGTCTCAAAACGCTCTTGGTTTTTTAATGACACAGGGTACATTTTGGCAGGAACTCTAATGTTACATCGTAGGCTAATTAAGAGCATAAAAACCATGAAAAGAACGAGTTTTTCCAAAGACTGTAATTTGGAGACGACTGCCAGAGTTTCGAAAACAAGCCCCGGTGATGACAAGTTCTGACACCGTGTGTACAGGTACACCGTGTGTACACCGTGTGTACAGTAGGCTACAGCTGTCCCGCTGATTGGTCCCAGTCGACCCGTCACGGTTGAGCCCGTCTTCACCTAAACCAATCCTAATTAAACCAACGATGCCTTCGATCTCCGCCGTTATCAACGCTCGCTTTCTCCCGGGGTTAAACGCCGACGGTGCGATCGTTACCAGAGGATGTTGGAAGCTGCGGAGGCGGGGGGGAACAAGCGAGGAGCTAAGGCCCTCCTTCCTCACCACCTCAGGAGTTTATCCCTTTTGACTGGGTGGAGATTTACCGTGTGGATGAGAGCTAAACTGACCATGGCTTTGATCTCGTTAAGTAAGGGTTAGGGAACGACTGCCAACCCAATTACAGTATCCCATAGGTAGGCTATGGTATATTACTAATGAGTGGTTGAGGGAAATGGTTGGTGTCTGACTGTGTGTGTGTGTGTGTGTATGTGTGTGTGTGTGAGTGTGTGCGTGTGCGTGTGCGTGCATGCGTGCCTATCTATTATCTAATCATATCATCATCTACTCGTGATCATCTACTTGTGAGACTGCATTTTTACTCTGCCTCTATAGGTCTAGGTTGTAGGATTGTTGTAAACACTGATCAGATCTTATAAGTCTGCAACATCAATCGAGCCAAGCATGGAAGTTCTGTCAACAAACAATTCATCCTGCCTCATGCCAAGCCCACAGCAACACCAGATCCATCACACACATTCAAACTGGGGGCCAAAGTGAGGCCTTCTTCGTGGAAATCAGAGCATATCCTTCTTTGATTCACACCATAATGGAAAATGACAAGTGATTTATGCCCGGCATTAATTATAATTCAGGAGGTAATCTGTTAGAGCGAGACTGCACAGACGTTGGCCCTGTTTGTAATTGAATCACAAACAAGTAATGAATCGCCCACTTTGTTTTGCACGTTGTTTGTCTTAGTTTACTCCGAGGCTGCTGTGCTATTTACTTTGGTGATTTACTCGTTCCACGTGACAATACCGACGCTTCAAACTGAGGAACATCCCCATAAACATGGAATATGTTTTTTCTCCTGTCAAAGTCCCTCTCAAAGTTGTGCAACGAGTAGAGCGATCAAACAATACAAAACGTGGCCTTGTTCACATGGTTTGAGGATGTTTATCAAAGATTACTGTGATGAAAGGTGTGTTTGAGTACAGCTTGTATTGACCTTCATGTATTTGCTTTTGTGATAGAACATTACTGGTGTCATAGCTGAGCTGTGTTTCCTTGGCAATGGGGCTAGTAAACAAGGACAAATAACCACTGAAATAAACTGAAATAGTCACTGAAATACTGTTAGAACTATGCTCAAGATCTTCTGCTGTAGGCCTACTTTCCATTTGGATAAAAGCGTCTGCAAGTGCATGAAATGTTTTTGAATAACCAACTCAGCCATTAAGAATCCAGTAACCCAATCCAGGGACTTCCAACTGACAGCGTCCGACGCAAAGTAGCAGTTCAACTTTGTGACTCTTGTAAAGTTGGTGGCAGTTCGCTCCCGGTGTTCCTGCGTCACTTTTTCATCACTGATTCAGAGGCACTTACTACGGACGGCGGGGGCCCAGGAGAAATCTCATACGCAGCGCTCATCTACCCACCCGCCAGAAGGACGACTCACAACTTATTAACATTTCAGCTTGAACAAATAAAAAACAATACTGCCTCTGTCTGTTCTGGTTTCAGCCCGGCATTACAGGCGCAGGTTGCACCAAAGCTGGAAAGATGGACCAGATGAAGACAGCAGAATACTGCCGGCATGTGATTTCCTCTCCGCAGACTCTCTGCAAGCTGTTCTACATGCAGTCATTTCTCCTTGTTTGCAAACCCCAAACTCTGCCTTCAACCCGGTTTTAATTGATGTAAAAGAGTTTATTCAACCTTCCTTTAATTGATACAAAAGTGTTTATCTCAGCCCTCCTTAAATGTATATTTAAATGTTTATTTGTAATTAGTCAATAATCATTTCTCTTTTTGCTGAGAGACTGTGGTGTTAGAAGTTATGCTGTTTTCTAAAATAACTGTGTTGAAGACCACAAGACAGAGAATATGTGATGTACTGTGTGTGTGTGTGTGTGTATTTAAGTGTGTGTGTGTGTGTGTGTGTGTGTGCGGGGGGCATGTGTGTGCAGGTGGAGTTTGTGTGGGTGTTTTGGTGTGTGTTTATTTAAGTGTGTGTGTGTGTGTGGGGGGGGGGGGGGGCAGGGCAGTATTATCTCCACAAATGATTGACAGCTGATTCTTATCCTGAGTTTTGAGGATGATGACTGTGATGATGGTGATGATGGTGATGATCCTCAGATGAGCTCTGATTGGCTGTCAGGGCGGTGATGACAGCGTGTTCCTGCCAGAGGAGGAGGAAATCTCATTATAAAATGACATCCAGATCATTACTGTGGCTGCAGTGTGCTGGGCGCTCGGCTCAGCTCAGCTGCAGGCTGTCTGCTACCCCCCCCCAACCCCCCTCTGCCCCCCTCAGCCCCCCCTCAGCCCCTTCTCAGCCACCCCAGCCCCCCCTTCTCCCTCCCCAGCTCCCCTCATTGCCGGAACGACTCGGAATGACGCAGAGGTGCTGAAGAACACCTTCACGAAACTACGCCTCTCTTCCCCTCGTAGGTCGCTCTCCCTCTCCTGCCCCCTCTGTCTCTCTCATCCCCTCCGCTCGTCTCCCCTGTGTTTGCCGTGAACGTAAATCTCTATTAGAGCGGGTGTCAGTGTTTGCTCACGGGGCGTGAGTCTCCCTCCGTCTCCTCAAGATGAACCGCTCGTTCCCAACGGCTGTTGACTTACGCCTGGCTGTCTGGTAATTAGGCTGCGTAACGGCTGCGGTTAGGAGGGGGGGGGGGGGGGGGTGCTGGTGGTGTAGTGTCTGCAGTAAGGAGCTCTCTCGGAGGGGGGGGGGGGGGGGGGGGGGGGGGGGTCCGTAATGTGGCCAAACAATCCATTTGTAGATGCCAGCGTTCTGTCACATGAGTTGGACAGGGAGAGACGTCTTGTGAATTCTGAAACATACACACACTGACTGCAGGTCTAACTCAATGGCTGGGGAGTTTAAGATGCAAAACGTGAGGAGATGACAGATTGGGCGGCACAGCATGCTCAGTTCATACATCAACGTTACATTTTCATTCTTTTAACAGATGCTTTTATCCAAAGCGACAGACAAATCGCGCTAATGGAGAGTACAGCACAAGACCAAGGACCAGACGTGCAGATAGTTTTCTGTGTTCTGTGTTTCTGTGGTCAGGATCAGGGAATGGTCTGCGTTCACCCCTTCTTGTCCAGATTCCTGCTAAGGAACTTTCCGGATTGTGAGGCTCGGCATCCGGAGAGCTGGAGTTGCTCTCCTCGGTGGCACCGGGGCTTGAAGCTCACGTCTAATTGGTTAACCGGGGGGCCCTGGGTCACGATAATTGACCCTGTGGCATGTCATGGGGCATGCTCCCTGGCAGAGCAATGGCTTCCACCTTCATTAGTTCTGCCTCTGAAGCGCAGGGAGACCCGCGGCGCTAACCTTAAGAGAATTGGCTGTTTGATTCCTACAAATTGATGTTTGGTTGTCTCCCTGTTTCATGCAGCCCTCCTCGCCCGCCTGCTGAACACTTTGATCATTGTTCAAAGCAGCATACTGCTGCAGAGAAAGGAGCCAAACCTTTTTGCTCTGCCTGTAGGGCTGACTGAAAGGGAAGTGGTTTGGACGAGACATGCTCATTCACAAGGCCAAGGCACTGTCTGCCCCCACAAACAACAGCGGCAGAGAACAGACCTTCAAAAGAAGCGCCCTAACTGCACCCAAGTCACTACTTAACCCCCAGTAACAAGAGGTAGTTCAAAAAAACGATGGCAAAGATGGATGGATGGATGGCTGAGAGATGGATGGAAAGATGGATGGTGGATGGATGGATGTATGGATGGATGGATGAACGGTTGGATAGATGGATGAGCTAGCCATAACCTTAAAATGTTGTATTATTGGTGGAGGAAATATACAACTTTTCAAATGTGTAGCTGGTCTCAACTTTAGTTTTAATGAGTATTTGTAAATCAAAGCTGAGCAACAATGATGTAACTGTCATTATTTTCACAACCTGTCAGAATGAAGATTGGACATGCGACTGCTGGTCGTACATTATTATGTAACAGTAATGATCTTGCATGGACAGTATTATGGAACAAACAGCAGTTTTATTTATTTTGAGTGATGTTTCTGACATTCAGGCAATCAATATTTCAAATCAGATGAAATAAATCACTGTGTAAAGAACAGCGTGGCATTCAATTGTTCTATTATAACAGCATGTCGTGAAAACACGATTATCTGCATTCACAAACGGTTCACACAGTTTCACTGGAAGCAAACTTCTTAAAGATGAGAGAAGACAGAGTAATTCATGAGTTGATAAATGTCAAAGCGTGTTCTATATTTTCCTGATGTGAGAATGCATCTCACAACAGTGGTGATTTTAGACTCGTTTTAGGGTTGCTCAAGCACATCTAAATCTAATCTCAGCACCCCTGAAATAATAATAATAAAAATTGAATTATTATGAATTCTTACGATCTTAAATACGTTTTAGTGCTCCTACATGTTAAAACAATATTTATTTATTGTTGACACATCATTATTGTTTGATTGGATGCTGGTAGTTCATGACGAAAGGAACTTTCTTGTTTTTTTCATTAAGTCAATATTTTGCATGATAATAAATAAATGCATTCATTTTTATCCAGTGAAATTAGTGATTTATTAGCAAGGGGGTTTAATACTTTTGCAAGGCACTGTATCCATGTCACGTTCTCATTGGTGGCTGAGCCCAGTCTGATCCCAGAATCGCCCCTGTCTCACAACATATAAATACCACAACAAAAAACAACAAAACGTTTTCTATACATTTCTGTGATGAATAACAGATGGATGGATGCTGTTTATGAGGTTTTTTAAAACATAAAGTTGTTTATGTATTTAATGTGATTGTCTATTCCACTGAAAAAGCCAACATCAACCCAATAATCATGGAACAAGTCAGTTCATAACGTCATTGAACCAGCCTTGGCTTCACCCTCCTGAAGGACACAGCCCAGGAGCCGGACCAGTGAGCAGACACACGTCCACTTAACTGCCTCAGGGACGCATTCATCCACCACACCATCTCCAACCTGGCTTGGAAGCGTTTTCATCGCCTCATCACTCAAGCCTTTTCCAAATAATACTCTCCCCGAGCTGCTGAAGTCGTGTACAGCACCTGTGCTTTTGTCAGGTACAGGAGGCGGAGTTTTGGCAATCGGAGTCTGCTAGTTAGTGGAGAGAGGTGGAGGAGGGGAGGAAGGGAGGACGGGGGGGGGGAGAGGTGGCCAGAGGATTTACTGGTGAGAACAGACAGCCGGCTTTGCCAGAGAGCGCAGTCATTGTCAGAGAGTAATTCCATTTTGCGAGTAAGCGCTTGACTGCCTACAGTGACAGCCTAGTCCTCATCCTGTCTCCATTGGCATTCTCTTTCTTCCGGGGCCGCCAACGACAGGATGTCACCCCTCCTCCTCCCCCCCCTCCTCCTCCCCCCTCTCCCCCCCCCCTCTTACCCCCTCCTCCTCCCCCCCTCCTCCCCCTCTGCTCCCTCTTCCTAAACCCAGCGACCAGCAGGAAGGGGCTTATGTGCAACAAACAAAATCTGTGCCTCCCTGACGGATTTTCAAAAACAAAATGTAAATGCTGGAGGATTGTGGGTAGTGTGGTGAACTTCTGACAGTCGTCAGGAGTCACGCCACGAGCAGTGGTTGCCGGGAGACAGAGTGAGGGCAAGGATCGCGTCTCCGGAGTGTGTTCTTAGTGTGTGTGTGTGTGTGTCTCCAGAGTGTGTCATTAGTGTGTGTGTCACTGGTGTGTGTCACCGGGGGTGACACAGTTCAGAGAGAGGGAGAAGGTGTTTGGTGTGTGATTGCAGCATGCGTCGACAGAACGGTACGTCAACCGTGCCGACAAGAAGTGAAAAAAAAACCCTTCCTTGACTCCCCCTCTCAGGCACCTCTACCTGCATACTGTGTTCAAGCAGAGCAAGAGGCAGCACAGGAGTAGTCAAGAAGGAAGCTTCTTCTTCTTACTGCCCACCCCCTCACTCTCCCCTTCCCCCCTCCACCGCCTCCTCCCCCATCAGCGAGTCTGGGCTGGTCTCTGCATGTCACCTTCCGTTGCTCCTGCCTTCTCTCACGTATGAAGACCCCCCCAGCCCAGCTCCTGTGCAGGCCAGGGTCACCTGATGAGAACGGACGTGTTAATGTGCGGCGCGTGCGGCAAAGAGGGCGCCTGTGGGGCGGCGGGGGGGAACCGGGGACGACAGCTCCCCCTCCTTTAGAGGCGGGGGGCCTGATGCATTATGCACTAGCGAGGCGTGTTCCGGGAGTGTAAAGGAAGAATTCGAGTGGCACTGTGTAGATCTGAATAGTCAAGGGATATGGTTTTAATACAATTTATTAGACTATACAATTACATAAACAAAGCTTTGCTGATCAATCACAGCGAAGGAGGTGTGCCATCCACACAGGTCGTTCGCAGGAGTGATGATCAGCCAGCACACGTGCACTGCCTTATATAAACTTAAGATCAAATGGCATTCTATAAGGTCAATCCATCAATGTAGCAAACTCTGTGATTGGCTAACTCAACTTAGTGACAGCTTAACACAATACCAAGTGTCCAGTGTCCCAAAGTTCTTTGATGTCACAGCTCTCTCCAGAGCAGTAGATAATAAAGCCACAGGGGTTGACCAGTCAAATGGTCAACTGTCCTTTGTGTGACCATCTTCAAACAATACTTTTAATTAACACAAACAATGAAACAGGACACAGTCCTTCTAGCCAAAGTTCAGAGCAACTATCTCATTGACCCCTTACAGTAACCAGAGGACAGAAGGCCATATAAGATGCTTCACCCATCCCCCAGGGCAAGCTGCCCACAGAGCCATCAGCACCTCACATTCCTTTGAACTCAACTTAATTATCTTGCCTTCCTGTCTCTTACCAATGAACATAGAAGATTATAGATTTCATCCACATACATCTATGCATATGACCAACATTTCCATTACATTTCCATTCTTTTTTTTTTTTAAAACAACACCATAACTCAAACAGTGCATTGAGAAAAATCAAAATCAAACATCCACATAAGTATGCAATGCAACTCAGTAAAAAAGCGTCCACACCGAATACAAACATACATAAAGCAAATGTATTCCCATCAATCTAAACATACCCTTATATTTAGAACATAAGAAGCAAACACATTAATATCTTCTTCTGTAAATCTGATTTCATACTATCATTCACATTGACCTCTTCTTCCATCTTC
The DNA here is from genome assembly GCF_021917145.1 of Hypomesus transpacificus. Taxonomy (NCBI): domain Eukaryota; kingdom Metazoa; phylum Chordata; class Actinopteri; order Osmeriformes; family Osmeridae; genus Hypomesus; species Hypomesus transpacificus. The sequence continues at coordinate 20,319 of NW_025813868.1, forward strand.
AGTTGGCTATAGGCAATCTTCTTTCAGGCAGTGTAGTCTAGTCGAACCAATTGCAAACGATGATCAAATTGCTCACAGCAACTTTCAAAGAACTGCACCATGCGCACAGACTCTGAGTTTTCCTTGGTACTACGCAGAATGCGCATCCTCTCCTTCCGTCTCCAGGCAAGGCGCACGCTCGCCATGGTTAGCGTGTATCCACGTTGCTCTCCCCTCGATCCTAACCGCCGAATTAGTCGTCAGGAGAATCTGGTATGGTACCAGGACTTGTGTTTCAGGTCCTTCACCACGATCCAGTCCCCTGGTATCAAATCATGCAGCGGTCCAGTCACCGGAAGAAGAATAACCTCCACCTGCCTGTGAATCTCACACAAAGTACACTACAAAGGGTTGCACAGTGATAAACAAGCACATTCTCACACAGGTCAGTTAAAAAGTTAACTGACTTCTTGTCGTCCGACTTCATCTTCAAGATCCCATTTTCTCATTCAACTTAAGTAATTGACACAATGTTGACTCCTATCAACTCCAAAAATAACTTCCTTAACCAAGTGTGACCCATTATCATTATATATCCTCAAAGAAAAGAAAAATCTAATTGAAGAATAATCTAAATTACCAAAAGCTTGACCACTGAGCCCAAATCTGCCTGAAATGTCTAAAACTTCTTCCAACAACTTCTTCTATCAATCATCAACAATCATGAAACAGTATCACTTCTCCAAAATGTAACTCTAAAAAACTCCTATCAATAATCAAATAGTTTCTCTAACCTTAAACGTGAAGCTTAACGTGTTAAATTCCCTTTCCCATATTACTTGTTCCACATATGAGTCTAACAAAATGAATATGCAATCATTACAAATCCCCATGTATGTTAAAACTAATATATCACACAAACTGTAGAGGCATGATCTTTCCATGTGTTAACTGAGCAAAATCTCAAGATAAATGTGTTATGCAGACCATACAACCTCCAATTCATTCTCATATCCTTCCTTTTTCCAAAACGCATTTTCTTGTGGATTAGTCCAAATCTCCATTCCACCATTTGTCTGCTGCATTCTGTAATTCTTGTAAAATATACTCAAACAAAACACAATTCTCACTCTGGGTTAAATACAGTCAAACATTTTCAACTTAGCAGTATTTCATCAAACCCCCACAATCTTACCACAGAGCCAAACTTCTGACACTAAAGTCATAAAACCATAAAACCCCCATAGTCACTTTCTGTTTGGATCAGTCAGTCATCAGTCAGTCATAAATTACTAAACGTCATCTCTTCCTCTCTAAGAAGCCTGCGCTTCCCTTAAAGAATCAGTGACAAATATTGCAACAAAGTCACACAACAATTTTCCTCGAAAGACTCCTGTAAAACCCAAATTTGTTAAGTTAAGCTTATCAGAACATGGCAACACCATCTCAGCACTTCCTGTAAACATATGTCAACATCAAAAACATATTCTAGTTAGTTCATCATTGCTTGCAGGTAGTCTAGAAACTGCTCCAGCTAGTTTCAGCACTAGCATTTCTCTGTGAAATAATCATCATTGTTAGAGTGAACCCCACATTTGCATACAGCAAGTTGTTCTACAGGTGAAAATAAGAAACTCCCTGTTACCATACCTTTCCCAAATTCATATGTAACACCAATGATGTATTTAACCATCAGCTAATGTGTTTAACTCTTTTCCCTTTTATGAATTGACAAGCTTACACTGAAGCAACCAACTTTTGAACCAATCTTTAGAGAATCAAACTATTTTAGAAAACAACCAAATTAAGAATAACCTCAACTTTTAATCTCTTATTATCTTTTCTTAAAAACACTTTAGGAACCGTTCAAATTACTACCTTTATATTTGAGATTCTCTTCTATTTTTCTGTATTTAAATTCACCAAATCAAATCTCTCTTTGTCCAAGACATTAGGAAAACCATCCACTACCCCAAATCAGAATTTAATCTGCATGATTCCAAAATGAAACATAAATCTTAACCAAACGTATACCCCCTGTATATTTCTATATAGGTTAGATAGGTAGAGCTTCATAACTTGCTTTGGCTGCAGTCCAAAACAGGCTAATTAGCACAAACCATCATAACCACAATTTATCAGACATAATGAGTCTTCCCAAATCATTTCAAACCCAAAAGTTATAATAACCCTCTTCATGCATCAATACCGCAATAAAACATCCTCATCACAGCCTAACTGTTCATCCCAAACATTGTGACAGGCTCTGATAAAAACACCCAAATAAAACTTAAAACCACATTACAATCAAACTCAAATAAAAGTACATTGTAATAATTTTCTCTTTCTCATTTCAAAACCAAATTACATCCAATACTCTATCAAACTCTTAAAAACCTTAGATTTTACTTTTTTTACTTAAAATGTTTGCCCATATACTTCTTCAAAGCATATGCATAGTTCCTTTTTCTTTTTAAACCTTTAAATTCACAATTTAACAAAAGTAACATAACCCCATAAAACAAAACCTTGTTCTTTAACTTTTCAAATGTCTTATCAAAGCATGTAATACAGAATACTCCTTTGAATATTCTTATATGTACCAGCCAAAACACCCTTAGCATGCGTAATGCACGGATCTCAAATCTCTAATTGGCGGACCAAAAACCCCAAAATGAAAACATTTAACTTGACTATTTTGTAGTTTGTATATGGTTTAGTGTAACACTTCTCACTTTTACTCTTAGTTTTACTCAATGAATCAACTCAAATAAACATAGCTTATCTATCAGCACGCATTTTAAACTCGAATCAAACAAGCGCTCTGGGACAGAGCAAAACTCTGAAACTTTTCCTTTTTTTTCTTTTGACAACACAAATGGTTGGCGCTTACCTTCTCTTCACTTATCACCTCTGTAAAATCTCAACGTAACGGGACTCTGTTTTAGCCCCCATGCACCTTTCTCCATTTCTCCTCGGAATTTCTAACACATAAAATGTACTCAAACAAACAAAAACCTTGTTAACAAATGTATCAAAATACTCATCACGTAACATTTTTCAAAAGCAACCAAATTAGTATGTAAAACTCGCTCCAAAATCATGTATTACTCTAAATTTGCGTTTTTGTTAATTTCTCAAATTTACGAATCTGCGCATGCGTCATACGCTTCCCATCCTGGATCTCAAATGTCAAGCTGTAATTCCTTTACTAGCCTGTACCCGCCGCCATCGCTGTTGAGTCTGTCTGTAAATTTGTTAGCCACAAATGTCGCTTCCACAGTTGCAAATTCAACTTCCTGGACTCTCCTCGGTCTCCGGACAGCAAAATGCACTTTCTCCACGTTTTCGTTGTTAGCCATTAGCTAGCTAACAAAGTCACAGCTTTGATCTTTTCCTCTCAGATCCCAAAGCTATCCTAACAATTTGTAACAGACTTCGTTCAACAGGCTGGCCTAAAACGGAACTAAAATCATATCAACCTTTCTAATCACGTCTTCATAACCCTTTACATATTTCTTTAAACAACCATCACATCTGTGAACTTCCCACACAAATGAAAATAAAAACCATCAATTGCTTCCATGTCAATGGATATCTAGTACGCACATGTTAAAATCAAATGTAGATATTACAGTAACCTCATTCACATAACACAAAACCGAAGCAACATTTCCAGATAAATTCAATACGTAGGCCTAAACAAAAAATATTCCTTTAACAACATAAACTGAAATTTCCGTTTGAACACATAAAAACTCTATAAACGTTTCAATAACCTTGGATTGTAATTCTTCAAATGAATATCGCTTTCGTTGCCAAAACTGGCCTTTACCAATTATCTGACCCAAGAACCGAAATTTAGCAGCGCCATAGCCTACTAATCCAATATCGAATCAAGCTCATAAGATAAACTCGGTCTGTACATGATTTCCAAATCAAAAGTATGCCAACTCACAATATTTTCTTAACTTTGACAAAGAAACAGAAACACACATGTGTTTCAAACCAATACATTTCTATTTTCAACGTCAAATTCTCTTTCAGATGAGTGTATTTTTTGTTTTCTCTTTTTTTTTTTTTTTTATCACTCATGATATTGTGGGCCACTGCACGCAGAATGAGCCGCTAGACTCAAGCGCATGCGCCTCTTTTCAAATGGAGAATTCAGCCAAAGAATTAACATTAGCATTTTCAAAAACAGATGTCTCCATCCTCAAAACAAATCAGACAGATGTAAAATCTAACATCAAATATCGGTTAACACACTGTTGTAAAACAATATAACAAGTCAATCGTCACTCCTCTACCAACGATGTCATAACCGATAAACATCCATAAGAATCTGAAGAGAATATAACAAAGTCTCTCCCAAGTGTTTCATCTGTGTACGTGTGTCAACATAGTAGCCTTCGTCACCAGTTCGGACTTCAATTTACGGTCAAGAATTTGCGAGTTTGCCCCCAATTTCCAGAAAACTTTCAACAGTGATGACACATCTCCGTACATTCACGTCCATAATGCTCAATACACCCAATCAAACCACACATTTTGTGCTCAACATAGATTGACCATTCCTATCCAATCGTGTTGGCCTAACTTTGTGTCTTCGACTTTCCTACATGTTTTCCAACCACATTTAAACATGTTCTGCATTCACTTTGATCAATCGTAACTCAGTGCTGTCCCTCGAGACAGAAACA